>NC_089249.1:247314866-247457366 GCF_963930625.1 Muntiacus reevesi
TATCTGCTGATCTGAAGAACAAATATTCACTTATTATCTAATCCCAGGGTGATGCAGTACTTCGTAAAGTGGGAGGTGGAGGTGCTGACCTGGATTAAGAGGGCCTAAGAAGGCCAAGCAGATTGAGGGGCTGCTCAGTTTTGAAATTGTCTCAAAGTGTTCTATGAATTGTTCATTGATCCAAAATTATTTTTATTAATTGTTTTGTGCTGGCTGTGGTGGAATTGAATAAAATGTGACCCACAATCTCAAGGAGATCACAGATTGCTAGGAGAACAGTGTGAAAATAGAAGATCCGTGTGACAGTAGTGTTGGCTGTGGTGGCCCAATGGAAAGTTTATCCCCCACATCTCCCCTTTATTCTTCCTGTCCTCCCTCTCTCCTTCCCTCCCTCCCTCTTCATTATATATGATTGCGTGTTTAATCTTTTATAATTACTAGTTGGGCTTCCCTGGTAGCTCAGTCGGTAAAGAGTCTGCCTGCAGTGCAGAAGAGCCAGGTTCGCTCCCTGGGTCAGGAAGATCCCCTGGAGAAGGAAATGGCAACCCACTCCAGTACTCTTGCCTGGAAAATCCCATGGACAGAGGAGCCTAATGGGCTACAGTCCATGGGATCTTAAGAGTTAGACATAACTTAGCGACTAAACCACCAAACAGAGCACAAGACTGAGCTATTACCATCAATATACAGACTTTGTACTATTATCCAATATTAGTGAGAAATGTGTACTTTGGAGGAGCAATGTCTCCCAAATTGATGATCCTTCTTTTTTCACCCCTTCAGCCACAAATCTCTAGAAAACTCTGAACATGGTACAAGCAGTTTCTGAGAGCAGGAACTCAGTTTTTCCAGTTCCCCTCTACTTCCTATTTACCTGGCACAGAGTAACAGCTCAGGAAGTACTGAATGAGTGAGTGAATGAATGAATAAAATATTCCAATTACCACTAAGTGGCTGGGAGACTCAACAATCCACCGGAAAATTGAATCTTCATAGGTGGCCAAACCAGATAGCTCAAGCCACAGTTGGAAAATTTACTCTGGGGTTTGAGTTGTATGCCATAGACATAACTCATTAAAAATATGTGGCTTTCCTGCCCAGGAGGCTTCCAGGCCCATCTAGGAATGACTCTCAAAGTATTCTGGCAACTCTTTTGGTGGTTTCTTTCATTGCTTGAAAGCTGGGTTTTAGTAGAAAGAATGTTTTACCAACACTTACCTGGAAAGTCCTGGTTATGCCCAAAGGGACCCTGAGGATATCTTGGGAGCAGTCCACTGTGCCTCCCTGACAGACCCATCTATGCCCAGTTGCTATAATTCTGGGCCTTTGAATTTTGGCTTGCTCTGTGTCAAGTGCCTGGTGTGATAGAAGTGGTGGAAGGAGTTAGAATTTGGCATTAGGGGATTGAAGGACAAGTAGTGATACAAGCACTGTGATCTTAAAACCCATATTAGTTTCCTATTGTAGCTATAACAAATTACCATAAACTTGGTGGCTTAAAAACAACACAAGTTTATTTGTTTATAGTTCTAAAGGGAAGCAGTGAAAAAAAAGAATAAGGGTAAAGCAAGGTGTCAATTGTACCCGTTGTCTGGGGCCTCCAGGATTGAGTCTGTTCCTTGCCTCTTCTAGAGGCTACTGGTATTCCTGGACTCCTGGCTGCATCATCCCAGTCTCTGCTCTGCTGGTCACATTGTTTTCTCCTCTCTTGTAGTCAGATCTCCCTCTGCATTCTTCTCATAAACTCTTGTGATTACCTTGGGCTCACCTAAATAATCCAGGGTAATCCCTTCACTCATGATCCTTCAGTTCAGTTCAGTTCAGCCACTCAGTCGTGTCCGACTCTTTGAGACCCCATGAATTGCAGCACGCCAGGCCTCCCTGTCCATCACAAACCCCCGGAGTTTACTCAAACTCATGCCCATCGAGTTGGTGATGCCATCCAGCCATCTCATCCTCTGTCATCCCCTCCTCCTCCTGCCCCTAATCCCTCCCAGCATCAGGGTCTTTTCCAATGAGTCAACTCTTCGCATAAGGTGGCCAAAGTATTGGAGTTTCACCTTCAGCATCAGTCCTTCCAATGAACACCCAGGCTATCATGATCCTTAATCAAATCTAAATGTGATTTGCTAGATAAAGTAACATGGGTTCCAGAGATCAGGAAGTAGATAACTTTGGGGGAACCATTACTGAGCCAACCACAAGCCTTTTAGTTTTCCTGAAGCTGTATATGTGTGTGTGTGTATAGTTAGTTAGTTAGTTCAGTCACTCAGTCCTATCCAACTCTTTGTGACCCCATGAATCGTAGCACGCCAGGCCTCCCTGTCCATCACAAACCCCCAGAGTTTACTCAAACTCATGTCCATCGAGTCAGTGATGCCATCCAGTCATCTCATCCTCTGTCGTCCCCTTCTCCTCCTGCCCCCAATCCCTCCCAGCATCAGGGTCTTTTCCAATGAGTCAACTCTTCGCATGAGGTGGCCAACGTATTGGAGTTTCAGCTTCAGCATGAGTCCTTCCAATGAACACCCAAGACTGATCTCCTTTAGGATGGACTGGTTGGCTCTCCTTGCAGTCCAAGGGACTCTCAAGAGTCTTCTTCAACACCACAGTTCAAAAGCATCAATTTTTCGGTGCTCAGCTTTCTTCACAGTCCAACTCTCACATCCATACATGACCACTGGAAAAACCATAGCCTTGACTAGACAGACTTTTGTTGGCAAAGTAATGTCTCTGCTTTTTAATATGCTGTCTAGATTGGTCATAACTTTCCTTCCAAGGAGTAAGCGTCTTTTAATTTCATGGCTGCAATCACCATCTGCAGTGATTTTGGAGCCCCCAAAAGTAAAGTTAGCCACTGTTTCCACTCTTTCCCCATCTATTTCCCATGAAGTGATGGGACCAGATGCCATGATCTTAGTTTTCTGAATGTTGAGCT
The DNA here is from genome assembly GCF_963930625.1 of Muntiacus reevesi. Taxonomy (NCBI): domain Eukaryota; kingdom Metazoa; phylum Chordata; class Mammalia; order Artiodactyla; family Cervidae; genus Muntiacus; species Muntiacus reevesi. Next base: position 247,317,805 of record NC_089249.1, read on the forward strand.
TTAAGCCAACTTTTGCACTCTCCTCTTTCACTTTCATCAAGAGGTTTTTTAGTTCCACTTCACTTTCTGCCATAAGAGTGGTGTTATCTGCATATCTGAGGTTATTGATACTTCTCCCGGCAATCTTGATTCCAGCTTGTGCTTCTTCCAGTCCAGCATTTCTCATTTCTTAGTCTGCATATAAGTTAAAAAAGCAGGGTGACAACATACAGCCTTGATGTACTCCTTTTCCTATTTGGAACCAGTCTTTTGGTCCATGTCCAGTTCTAACTGTTGCTTCCTGACCTGCATACAGGTTTCTCAAGAGGCAGGTCAGGTATAATATGCATATAAATGAATAATATTTACCTGGTGTTGACCATTACTCTTATACTGTAAAGACTATTAAAACACATGTTTTTTAATTATTTTTTAAAAATCTATTTTTAATTGAAGGATAATTGCTCTACAATATTGCATTGGTTTCTGCCAAACATCAACATGAATCAGTCGTAGGTACACATATGTCCCCTCCCTCTGCCTCCCACCTCCAGCCCCATCCCACCTCTCTAGGTGTTAACAGAGTCCTGGTTTGAGTTCCTTGAGTCATACTGCAAATTCTCACTAGCTATCTATTTTACATATGGTAATGTATATTTCTGTGTTACTCTCTCCATACATCCCACCCTTTCCTTCCTCCCCTCCTCCTGTGTTCATAAGTCTGTTCTCTATGTCTACATCTCCACTGCTGCTGTGGAAATAGTTTCATCAGTACCATCTTTCTAGATTCCATGCACGATATTGGTTTTTCTCTTTCTGACTTACTTCACTCTGTATAATAGGCTCTGGGGTCATCCACCTCATTAGAGCTGACTCAAATGAATTCCTTTTTATGACTGAGTAATATTCCATTGTATATATGTACCACTGCTTCTTTCTCCATTCATCTGTCGATGGACATCTAAGTTGCTTCCATGTCCTAGCTATTGTAAATAGTGCTGCAATGAACATTGGGGTACATGAAACACATGGTTTATTGCCATTCTTACCATTACTAACACTGTACTCTAGATCCCTGCTACATGTGCCAGTTAAAGCAAGTTGTCCTCAAACAGGGTTGTTTGTTTTAGTGAATGCCCCATCTCCTTCCAGTCCCAAATAAACAGCAAAATTTGATTGATTGTTGCATTTCTTAAGGTCCAGGTAGTAAAACATACAAATCTTAGCTACAGCTCAGTGAAGTTTTATATACGTTTACCCTCTAGTAACCAGATGCAGGTCAAAATATAGAAAATCCCCAGCTTCTTAGTATGGTTTCCTCATTCTTCCTCCCAGTAGATTCTCCCAGGTAATTTCTCTCATATCTGGATGCTTTCATTCAACACTATATCCTTGAGAATCTTCTGTGGTTTTGCAAGAAACTAGAGGTTCACTCTTCTTGCATTGTTGTATAATATTCCATTATGTGACTGTGCCACAACTTATTTACCCATTCTATTGTTGATTGATATTTGGGATATTTCCATTTTGTGGCCATCATAAATGAAGCTATTGTGAATATCCTTGCATGTACCTTTCAGTGGCTATAAGCAGTTATTTCCATAGTCAAGAAGTTCAGTGTAAGGGAGAAAAATATAGAGCTGCAAAGCCAGTTTCACTTTCAAATACAATTTCAAAAATGATAGCAAATTCCATCCAGACCCAGATGTGGAGTTCTATGAACACAAAACACAAGGAAAAGTTCTCATGCAAGTTAGGGAGGTCAGCTCAAATCTAGTGGAAGAATGTGTGAGAAATTCACAGACCTTGAATGGCCATGATTTTATGTCAGGGAAGAAACTTGGGTAGGAGCTGCAAGCCCCAATCAGATCAGTGCTCTAGCTGATCCCCATGCATTTAGGATAGACAATGCTGGCAGGAATTGAATCAAACTCTGGCATGTCTCTCTCTAAAAGGTAGGTAGGTAGGTGGTAGAGGGCACAGTTCAAAGATTACTAGGGAGGACTGTGGTTGATGACAGAGGAGGAGGAGTCTTTTGGCAGCTTAAGGTGATTGAAATGTTAAAACAATCCGCGTCAGTTTATTTTATGATCTTTCCTCAAGAGTTTCCTCCTGCATTGAATTCTTTCTGGAGCAGATTAAGAAGGAGAATCAATTAATGTGAATCTCATGTTACTGCAAACAGTTGGAGGTCTTAATTGGGCCAGGAGCGAGCAGGTGGTCCTTCACCAGTCAGTGATCCTTTCACCTGTCAGTCAAATGAGGAGAAGGCCTCCATTGCTCATTAGCAACCATTTGTCACCTCGAACAGAGCTTTGAAAGGATTTCTTTGAACTTTGTTTGGGATTGATTTTCTGCATATGCTGAGCTGTTACTGACAAACTCTGGGCAACTGCTCCTCTGTAACAAAATGCATTAAAAGAAAGGGTGAGAGGATTTCAACAGCTTCCAAATACACAGCCTTGAAGGGTAGGATTCTTTCCTCACCTCCAGTCACCTCACAAAGCCTTCACTTTCTGACACTGCATTATAATAATAATAACCAGAATAACAAGAATTTTGTCCTCCTCAGGAGGACTGCCCTGAATTTATCGTTTTGTTTTTTTTTTTCACCACCATTCACTCTAGACTAAAATTGATTCATAATGACTCTTAATTAAGAATGGACTTTATACTTTGGCTTTGGCTCTTACTTTTCAAGGAGTGTTCGGGAGAGGATTTGCATTATCCAGGGCTGGTTTGGAGCACTGCCCAGATAATCCTCAGGATGCTCTTTTAGCCTCTTTCTTTTCATACAGGGGCTGAAGTGGTATGCTCAGTACTGTATCTTAAGTATACTCCACTGTGTCTAGCACAGAGGTCATGCTCAATTAAGTGTTTGAGTTAATTAATCGATTCAAAAGATAACTATCCTTTATCTTGTGGCTTAAGGGTAAATACATGTTGTGACTTGTCATAACCAAGGAGAGTAGTCATTGTTCAGTAGCTAGATAAATTACTAGAAAGAGTCAATTTTATTGACTAATTGATTTGCTTTATTGAGTATAATAGCAAAACCTAGGTGTTATGAAAATTTTTGAAGACATATGTAATTCTCATGAAGTTGTGATATCCCCTCCTATAGAGCAGGGTCATATTTAAAGAAGCATGGGTGGTCCAGCAGGAAATAACCATCTTCACCCACATTTCTGTCAAAAATGGAAAGACACTGAAGACTTTACAACATATAAGCTTTTACTTAAACCTCTTATTTGTATTTCTTCTCTAAAACCAGAAAATGTCTGTCTCTCTTTCTCTCTTTCCCTTCCCCTTTCCCCGTTTCTCTCTCTCCATCTCTTGTCCTTCTTTTCCTCCCTATTCCTTTTCTCTTTCTTTCCCTCTTCCTCCTTTTCTGTCTATCTCTGCCCCCTCCACGAAAGAACACTGTCATCCGTCCGAGTGACGGTGGCTCCACCCGTTGCCTTCCCAGTCCCTTTGCTTTTCCTACCACAGGAGGGGAATTCATTTGCTATGGCTCTGAGGACATCATGTAAAGAGAATTTCTCTAAACAGCTGCAGTTTTTTTTCCAGAGAGCAAGGAGGGATCAAGGGATGGAGTTCTCCTTGCCACACACATGTTAATAATTATCATCCTATTTCATGTTAAAAAAAATTAGAAAATTAATTTTAAAATTAAATCTTGCCATATACACATAACCACTTTACAGTTTTTTTTGTGACTATGCTATAAGTCACAGTATTGAACCCTCCTAATTTAGTGTTTTAAACATTTTCCCATGTGATTAATTAAATAATATCCAAAAATTTGATTTTTAGGCATTACCGACACTCATTTGTACAGCATCCACATTGTTTTATACAATTCTCCTGTTGGGCACTTGGGTTGACATGAGTTTTTTATATTTCTCTTCAATTCCATGCCATAGGGAGGCATTGACTCTAAAGCGTGGACTTTGAGACAGGAACTAGCCTAGTGAAAGGAGGGTACTTTTATTAAAGACTTAGGTCTCAACATTTACTATACACATTTCCTTCTTGCTGGTTTGGCCTCCTGGGGGTCAGAAACTTAAGCTGTATCAGTGGAAGCCAAGTGTGTGGGCTGCCAACTTGAGTCACATTAGGAAGTTCCCAAATCTCCTGGGCTGTATCTTTCTTTAGAACCTGACAGATCGAGGCATAGTGCAAATTAAATAGGATGAGCCAAGCCAAATCTCCCCATCTTTCAAATTTCTGACTGTAGGTCTGGAGCAGCAAGGGGACTTTTAACACTGACCTCTGGTAAAAAATGATAACACTCTTGTGTTAATGGACCTGGAAAACCTCCAATTGCTAGAAACAGTGTAAGGGGGGGGGCATATTTTGCGTTCTCAATTTTATTAGTTTGGTTCACTCCACCAGATTTTTATGCTCTGTTCCTTAGGAACCATGGACTGCCTATAAACCTTGAAAATTACACTGAACTTTGGGAATAAATCCAGCCTCTGTTTGCTTAAGAGATTAAAAAAATATAGAAAAAGAGGAGCTTGTCAGAAGACAAGTGTCATTTCAGTGCTTGATGTTCTTCATACTGGCAGTCCTGGGACCATTTCTGCCTTGGCTTATTTATAAGGGAAATAAATAGTCATCTTATGGGGGAGTGACATCTGCCATGTGCCCTCTGAGTCCCACTGCTGAATACTCACTTTCCCGCTAACATGGGCTTTCAGTGAGCAAAGCTCTTTGGAAATCAGCACAGATCCATGCTTATCCTGGAGTTGCCTTTTGACTACTCTATGTCTTGGTTTTTGGCTGTGACCATGTTTTCTGATCACCAGAGAACACCTGCTTTTGGTGTGTTTTCTTTCCCTCTGGCTAACATTGTGCCATTTGGTTAGGGAAATGAGGTAGTGTGTCATCTCTCTGGCTTCCTTGCAAAGATGGTCATTCTGGGATTACGTGGAAAAAAGAAATAATATGAAAAATGTGACCAAAACTGAATTGGTGACATTAATAAGTGATCAGATTGGGTTGTATATGAGACAGGTGTGAATTGGACATTGGTGTCTAATGGCTGTTTCTTCAAGGATGTGTCATAATTTCTTGACGCTAAGCCTGGACAAAGCTGAGGTTGTGTTAATTTGGAATGACAGCTTCTATCCTGCCTGTGCTTATGTATTGTTGAAGTTGACAAAAGTTGACTAAGTCAGGTACCTTCTGCTGAGAATCAGGCATTGTTTTTGACACTGACCTATACTTTTTTACTAATATTAGCTCTTTAATGAGGTCATGCTGCTATCAATTTTTAATATGTAAAAAAAAATCATAAATATCTGACCTTTTAGTTACTGAGGAGGCCTTCATAACCTTGTCATCATCTGCACAGATTTCTGTTGTGCATGTTTTCCTCATATCTTCTTCTGTCACCATGCTTTTTCTGTTTTTTTAATTAAAAAAACCCTAGAATCAGTTTTCATGTTGGCATTATGTATCATTCCATTGTTTGAAGAGCTACTCTATTGAGTCAACTACCCCAAGGGATGGGACTTAACATTCTTCCCATCTCTGTTAATATACTTACATTGTTCTCTCTTTAGTATTATAGCTTCTTTGGAGCCCTGTGGAACCCGTATTTTCAGGATGCATTCTTCCCAGATCACTCCCCCAATGGATACCAGCACAAAAGACCTTCTTCTAAAGATCTAGTCTGTTATGATGCTAAATGGGCCCAGATTTTTAAATCTGCTCTGAAATCAGCGTTGAAGGAAACCATTTGAGTTATCATATCTCATATATGATATAAAGTATCTGTATCTAGTTTGCTATTTATGATTCTAACCCATTCATGGTATTAGAGAAAGAGTAGCTTTGTTTAACAATCCTTGGTACTCACTGAAAATTCCTTCCTTTGCCTCTTAGTTTTGCTTTTCCACTTTGCCATGGGATGTTGATATTAAAATTAACCTCTGCCAGTTTTGATTCAGCTAGATATCATCAAAGAGTTAAAGAATGGAATTCATAGTTTAGATCTTCCCACCAACACTTAGGGAATAGTATTTAAACACAGAGCACTGTGTACTCACAAAACCATAAGTTAAAAAGGACTAGAGAAATAGGCTATCAGGAATTCAAGTGAGAGCAAGAATGAAAGACTTGAAGTAGGTGGCTTCACAAGAAAATATGGAGCAAGAGAGGAACTGAGGCAAAATTAATAATGGCTTAAAGTGTTGACTCTTTTTGATAATGTTTCTATTTGCTAAACTGAAAAATCTTTAAGAAGCAAAAGACTGACTCTATAACAATAGACTATCAGGCCAAATGACAGGCGGTGTGGATAATTTGGGGGCGAGGATCTTCACACAGGCCCCTAGAGTGGCTGAATAAGCTGTCCCTGTTAAGAAGCCTCTTTAAGCTGAGTTTTGATAGTCAATGCCCCTGGGCTCTAAGTCTTTGAAACAAGGCAATTTCTCAGAAAGAGTAATTAGTGCCTTGCTGTAGCACTGCCCCTGGGGCCTGTGCTTTGGGACCACTTTATAACTGAGGCTGCCTTGTCACAGAGTGCTTCAGGTGATTGTCAGAAACAAATCCTCCTTAAGCATCCCTTTTTCTTCTAGCTGATGGTTTTAATCTGTTGAAATCTGGAAACCTGATAAAGGTGAGGTAGCAAAGGCAACGTGGAGAAATGGAATCTGTGCCAGAGTTTAGTTGGACCTGGGTTAGACCAGAGTGTACACAGCCCAGGCTCCTTACCAGACTCATAAGGATGTGACAGGATACAATGAGATGTCTCAGTACTGAGCTACTGTCATGGGACATGTCTGATCCCAGGTGCCACTGGATAGATATTAATACATTGGGAGCTAGCTGATGGTGGTAAGTGGAAAGTCTGACAGTAGGAAATAAACAAAAATTTCAGGCAGGTAGGCAAACTCTATTCTTATCATTTCTAGAAATTTGCCTAATCTGTTCTTGCTGCCTTTTCATACCATCTCTCACTACTCTCTCCTAATTCTTTGTACTCCAGTCAATAATGATTTGAGAACAGGCCAAGGTAGTTTCTGCCTCCAGACATTTGGACTTACAGTACCAGGTGTCTCAGCTTCCTGTGTTTGACTTTTCAAAAAAAAAAATTTTTTTTTTAATTGAAGGATGATTGCTTAGAATTTTGCTGTTTTCTGTCAAACCTCAACATGATTCAGCCATAGGTATACATATATCCCCTCCCTTTTGAAACTCCCTCCCATCTCCCTCCCCATCTCACCCCTCTAGGTTGATACAGCACGCCTGTTTGAGTTTTCTGAGCCATACAGCAAATTCCCGATGGCTATCTATTTTACATATGGTAGTGTAAGTTTCCATGTTACTCTTTCCATACATCTAACCCTCTCCTCCCCTCTCCTCATGTCCATAAGTCTATTCTCTATGTCTGTTTCTCCATTGTTGCCCTGTAAATAAATTCTTTAGTACCATTTTTCTAGATTCCGTGTATGTGTGTTAGAATATGGTATTTATCTTTTTCTTTCTGACTCACTTCACTCTGTATAATAGGTTCTAGGTTCATATACCTCATTAGAACTCATCAGATACATTCCTTTTTATGACTAAGTGTTGTTCCATTGTGTATATGTACCACAAGTTCTTCATCCATTCATCTGTTGATGGACGTCAAGGTCGCTTCCATGTTCTAGCTATTGTAAATCACGCTGCAATGAACAATAGGATATATGTGTCTCTTTCAATTTTGGTTTCCTCAGGGTATATGCCTAGGAATGGGATTGCTGGGTCATATGGTGGTTTTATTCCTAGTTTTTTAAGGAATTTCCATACCATCTTCCATAATGTCTATATCAATTTACATTCCCACCAACAGTGCAAGAGTGTTCCCTTTTCTTCACACCCTTTCCAGCATTTATTGTTTGTAGACTTTTTGATGAGGGCCATTCTGACCAGTGTGAGGTAATATCTCATTGTCATTTTGATTTGCATTTCTCTAATAATGAGCAGTATTGAGCATCTTTTCATGTGTTTGTTAGCCATCTGTATGTCTTTTTTGGAGAAATGTTTAGGTCTTTTTCCCACTTTTTGATTGGGTTTTTTGTTTTTCTGATATGACTTCTTTTTTTTCTGCAGGTTTCATCTTTCGCATTATCTCCTAAGATCATGCTTCCCTAATCAGTCTACCTAAATTACCCTATTGGGCTTCCCTGATCGCTCAGATGGTAAAGAATCTGCCTGCAATGTAGGAGACCCAGGTTTGATCCCTGGGTTGGGAAGATACCCTGGAGAAGGGGATGGCAACCCACTCCAGTATTCTTGCCTGGAGAATCCCATTGACAGAGGAGCTAGCAGCTATACAGTCCATGGGGTTGCAAAGAGTTGAACATGACTGAAGTGAATTAGCACCCACGCACTGTAGTTATGTAAGTTATTTGAAATTATCTTATACACTTGCCTGTTTATTTCTGTCTTACTTCTATAATATAAATTCCTTTGAGAACTGGTAGTATTTCTGTTCTGTGTACCAAGAATAGTACCTGGCATATAGTACCTGCTAAGTATGTATTGCTTGCATGAATAAATGAATAAGAGGATAAACAAGGGAGCGAAAATGGGAGTTAACAGGCAGGTAAAAAGAAAGCCTTGATATATAAGGTCATAATCTAATCACAAAGAATTAAGTAAGAAAACAACTTACTTAAGTAAATAAATAAAATGTCAAGCTGAACTTAGCAGTAAATACTGATTTGATGATAAGCCACTGGCATGGTATCCTTAAAGTTTCCTCTAACTAATGGTCACTTTTAGGTTTGTAACCTGGAGTATGGCAGAGTCTGTAGTGGAGGTTAAAGTCATTTCTAGAGGTCTATGGCTTGAGCTGGAATGCTAAATCAATATTATGAACAAAATCTAAAACCAGAATGGAAAATCCTGGGCTAGCATTAGTATTGCCACAGCCCTCTCTGCACCCATGGCAGACATCACTAATAGGTCACAGAATCTGTGACCTCTAATCCAGCAACCACCAACCACTAGAATGTAAACTCCATTGGGATAGGACTTTCATCTGTTTTGTTCACTGTTTTCTTCCTTACATCTAGAACAGTGTCTTTAACCTGTAGGTATACAATAAATATTTGTTGAATTGAATATTTGATGAGTGACTCAATTGGATTTGGCAAGTGAGATACATTTTATTTGTCACCCCTGACTTAAAGCAAAATGATAAGGAATTAAAATTAGATTCAGAAAACTGTTGTCACCAAAGAGTAAAAAATAATCTGATGATCCTAAGAAGTGTTTCCATGCTGGGAACAGGCAACTGTATTGCCACCACCCTGAAGTACAAAGTCCAGGGAGACACAGGAGATGCAGGTTCAATCCTTGGGTCAGGCAGATCCTCTGGAGGAGGAAATGGCAACTCACTGCAGTATTCTTGCCTGGAGAATCCCATGGACAGAGGAGACTGGTGGGTTATAATCCATATGATCACAAAGAGTCAAACGTTACTGAGTGCACATGCACGTTCCTTCATTTAGTCATGTATTTGAGGCAACTCAGCTAAGATCAAGAATACATTCTCTCTGCACCAAATTATACTACTTAGCAAAAAATGCTGTAGCTGCATATCAAAAATTGTCATATGCTGTAAGGTTATCAATTTTTTTTTTTTTTTTTTTTTTTTTACTGCCTACTAGGTACCTATAGTATCCTCCATGCTGAGATTTTTGAGCTTGAATTTCTATTTTTGAACAGGAAGTTTTCTCCAGCAGTTATTTCTCAAAGAGTGACTGTTAAGTAAAGAGATTTCTCTAGCAGTAATTTTATGTGTCAATATTACTGTTTAACCATCAAAGGGACTATAACTTGGACTGTGCTTGAGTATTGACTGGGTAAACTCTGCCTGCCAATGCAGGAGATACAGAAGATGCGGGTTTGATCCCTGAGTCAGGAAAATCCCCTGGAGAAGGGAATGGCAACCCACTCCAGTCTTATTGACTGGAGAATCCCATGGAGAGAGGAGCCTGGTGAGTTACAGTCCATGGAGTCTCAAAGATTCGGACACGACTGAGTGACTAACACTTTCACTTTCATACAAACTATATTTTTTTGAGAACTACTATGTATCTGCCCTGTGCTAAGGATAAAATAAAGCTAAGTCCTTTTCATGGAGGCTACTTATTAATAAGATAGGCAATTAACAGATCAAAGCATAAATATATAATCTCAGATAATAACAAATTATTTGTTTCTGTAGAGTAGTAAAGTCAGAAACTTGAATAAAATAGATTCAAGAAGAAATGAGATGTTAGGAAATAAAATAGCAATGTAAGGTGATTTTTTTTTTATTATTATTTTATTTTTTATTTTGTCATACATTGATATGAATCAGCCATAGAGTTACACGTATTCCCCATCCTGGTCCCCCATCCCACCTCCCTCTCCACCCGATTCCTCTGGGTCCTCCCAGTCCACCAGGCCCGAGCACTTGACTCATGCATCCCACCTGGGCTGGTGGTCTGTTTCAACACAGATAATATACATGCGGTTCTTTTGAAACATCCCACCCTCACCTTCTCCCACAGAGTTCAAAAGTCTGTTCTATACTTCTGCGTCTCTTCTTCTGCCCTGCATATAGCCATCGTTACCATCTTTCTAAATTCCGTATATATGTGTTAGTATACTGTAATGTTCTTTATCTTTCTGGCTTACTTCACTCTGTATAATGGGCTCCAGTTTCATCCATCTCATTAGAACTGATTCAAATGAATTCTTTTTAATGGCTGAGTAATATTCCATGGTGTATATGTACCACAGCTTCCTTATCCATTCGTCTGCTGATGGGCATCTAGGTTGCTTCCATGTCCTGGCTATTATAAACAGTGCTGCGATGAACATTGGGGTGCACGTGTCTCTTTCAGATCTGGATTCCTCAGTGTGAATGCCCAGAAGTGGTATTGCTGGGTCATATGGTAGTGCTATTTCCAGTTTTTTAAGAAATCTCCACACTGTTTTCCATAGTGGCTGTACTAGTTTGCATTCCCACCAACAGTGTAAGAGGGTTCCCTTTTCTCCACACCCTCTCCAGCATTTATTGCTTGTAGACTTTTGGATAGCAGCCATTCTGACTGGCGTGTAATGGTACATCATTGTGGTTTTGATTTGCATTTCTCTGATAATGAGTGATGTGGAGCATCTTTTCATGTGTTTGATAGCCATCTGTATGTCTTCTTTGGAGAAATGTCTGTTTAGTTCTTTGGCCCATTTTTTGATTGGGTCATTTATTTTTCTGGAATTGAGCTTCAGGAGTTGCTTGTATATTTTTGAGATTAATCCTTCGTCTGTTTCCTCATTTGCTATTATTTTCTCCCAATCTGAGGGCTGTCTTTTCACATTGCTTATAGTTTCCTTTGTTGTGCAAAAGCTTTTAATTTTCATTAGGTCCCATTTGTTTATTTTTGCTTTTATTTCCAATATTCTGGGAGGTGGGTCATAGAGGATCTTGCTGTGATTTATGTCGGAGAGTGTTTTGCCTATGTTCTCCTCTAGGAGTTTTATAGTTTCTGGTCTTACATTTAGATCTTTAATCCATTTTGAGTTTATTTTTGTGTATGGTGTTAGAAAGTGTTCTAGTTTCATTCTTTTACAAGTGGTTAACCAGTTTTCCCAGCACCACTTGTTAAAGAGATTGTCTTTTTTCCATTGTATATCCTTGCCTCCTTTGTCAAAGATGAGGTGTCCATAGGTTCGTGGATTTATCTCTGGGCTTTCTAATCTGTTCCATTGATCTATATTTCTGTCTTTGTGCCAGTACCATACTGTCTTGATGACTGTGGCTTTGTAGTACAGTCTGAAGTCAGGCAGCTTGATTCCTCCAGTTCCATTCTTCTTTCTCAAGATTACTTTGGCTATTCGAGGGTTTTTGTATTTCCATACAAATTGTGAAATTATTTGTTCTAGTTCTGTGAAAAATACCGTTGGTAACTTGATAGGGATTGCATTGAATCTATAGATTGCTTTGGGTAGAATAGTCATTTTGACAATATTGATTCTTCCAATCCATGAACACGGTATGTTTCTCCATCTGTTTGTGTCCTCTTTGATTTCTTTCATCAATGTTTTATAGTTTTCTATGTATAGGTCTTTTGTTTCTTTAGGTAGATATACTCCTAAGTATTTTACTCTTTTTGTTGCAATGGTGAATGGTATTGTTTCCTTAATTTCTCTTTCTGTTTTTTCATTGTTAGTATATAGGAATGCAAGGGATTTCTGTGTGTTAATTTTATATCCTGAAACTTTACTATATTCATTGATTAGCTCTAGTAATTTTCTGGAAGAGTCTTTAGGGTTTTCTATGTAGAGGATCATGTCGTCTGCAAACAGCAAGAGTTTCACTTCTTCTTTTCCTATCTGGATTCCTTTTACGTCTTTTTCTGCTCTGATTGCTGTGGCAAAAACTTCCAACACTATGTTGAATAGTAGTGGTGAGAGTGGGCATCCTTGTCTTGTTCCTGATTTCAGAGGAAACGCTTTCAATTTTTCACCATTGAGGGTGATGCTTGCTGCGGGTTTGTCATATATAGCTTTTATTATGTTGAGGTATGTTTCTTCTATTCCTGCTTTCTGGAGAGTTTTAATCATAAATGAGTGTTGAATTTTGTCAAAGGCTTTCTCTGCATCTATTGAGATAATCATATGGTTTTTATCTTCCAATTTGTTAATGTGGTGTATTACGTTGATTGATTTGCGGATATTAAAGAATCCTTGCATTCCTGGGATAAAGCCCACTTGGTCATGGTGTATGATTTTTTTTAATATGTTGTTGGATTCTGTTTGCTAGAATTTTGTTAAGGATTTTTGCATCTATGTTCATCAGTGATATTGGCCTGTAGTTTTCTTTTTTTGTGGCATCTTTGTCTGGTTTTGGAATTAGGGTGATGGTGGCCTCATAGAATGAGTTTGGAAGCTTACCTTCTTCTGCAATTTTCTGGAAGAGTTTGAGTAAGATAGGTGTTAGCTCTTCTCTAAATTTTTGGTAGAATTCAGCTGTGAAGCCATCTGGTCCTGGGCTTTTGTTTGCTGGAAGATTTCTGATTACAGTTTTGATTTCCTTGCTTGTGATGGTTCTGTTAAGATCTTCTATTTCTTCCTGGTTCAGTTTTGGAAAGTTATACTTTTCTAAGAATTTGTCCATTTCATCCAGGTTGTCCATTTTATTGGCATAGAGCTGCTGGTAGTAGTCTCTTATGATCCTTTGGATTTCAGTGTTGTCTGTTGTGATCTCACCCTTTTCATTTCTTATTTTGTTAATTTGGTTCTTCTCTCTTTGTTTCTTAATGAGTCTTGCTAATGGTTTGTCAATTTTGTTTATTTTTTCAAAAAACCAGCTTTTAGCTTTGTTGATTTTTGCTATGGTCTCTTTAGTTTCTTTTGCATTTATTTCTGCCCTAATTTTTAAGATTTCTTTCCTTCTGCTAACCCTGGGATTCTTCATTTCTTCCTTCTCTAATTGCTTTAGGTGTAGAGTTAGGTTACTTACTTGGCTTTTTTCTTGTTTCTTGATGTAAGCCTGTAATGCTATGAACCTTCCCCTTAGCACTGCTTTTACAGTGTCCCATAGGTTTTGGGTTGTTGTGTTTTCATTTTCATTCACTACTATACATATTTTGATTTCTTTTTTGATTTCTTCTATGATTTGTTGGTTATTCAGAAGCGTGTTATTTAGCCTCCATATGTTTGAATTTTTAACAATTTTTTTCCTGTAATTGAGATCTAATCTTACTGCACTGTGGTCAGAAAAGATGACTGGAATGATTTCAATTTTTTTGAATTTTCCAAGACCAGATTTATGGCCCAGGATGTGATCTATTCTGGAGAAGGTTCCGTGTGCACTTGAGAAAAAGGTGAAGTTGATTGTTTTGGGGTGAAATGTCCTATAGATATCAATTAGGTCTAGCTGGTCCATTGTATCATTTAAGGTATGTGTTTCCTTATTGATTTTCTGTTTAGTTGATCTATCCATAGTTGTGAGTGGGGTATTAAAGTCTCCCACTATTATTGTGTTACTATTAATTTCCTCTTTCATACTCGTTAGCGTTTGCCATACATATTGCGGTGCTCCTATGTTGAGTGCATATATATTTATAATTGTTATATCTTCTTCTTGGATTGATCCTTTGATCATTATGTAGTGTCCTTCTTTGTCTCTTTTCACATCCTTTATTTGAAAGTCTATTTTATCTGATATGAGTATTGCAACTCCTGCTTTCTTTTGGTCTCCATTTGCATGAAATATTTTTTTCCAGCCCTTCACTTTTAGTCTGTATGTGTCTCTGGTTTTGAGGTGGGTCTCTTGTAGACAGCATATATAGGGGTCTTGTTTTTGTATCCATTCAGCCAATCTTTGTCTTTTGGTTGGGGCATTCAACCCATTTACATTTAAGGTAATTATTGATAGGTGTGGCCCCGTTGCCATTTACTTTGTTGTTTTGGGTTCACGTTTATACAACCTTTCTGCATTCCCTGTCTAGAGAAGATCCTTTAGCATTTGTTGAAGAGCTGGTTTGGTGGTGCTGAATTCTCTCAGCTTTTGCTTGTCTGTAAAGCTTTTGAATTCTCCTTCATATCTGAATGAGATCCTTGCTGGGTACAGTAATCTAGGTTGTAGGTTATTCTCTTTCATTACTTTCAGTATGTCCTGCCATTCCCTTCTGGCCTGGAGGGTCTCTATTGATAGATCAGCTGTTATCCTTATAGGAATCCCTTTGTGTGTTATTTGTTGTTTCTCCCTTGCTGCTTTTAGTATTTGTTCTTTGTGTTTGATCTTTGTTAATTTGATTAATATGTGTCTTGGTGTGTTTCGCCTTGGGTTTATCCTGTTTGGGACTCTCTGGGTTTCTTGGACTTGGGTGGCTATTTCCTTCCCCATTTTAGGGAAGTTTTCAGCTATTATCTCCTCGAGTATTTTCTCATGGCCTTTCTTTTTGTCTTCTTCTTCTGGGACTCCTATGATTTGAATATTGGGGCGTTTCACATTGTCCCAGAGGTCCCTGAGGTTGTCCTCATTTCTTTCGATCCTTTTTTCTTTTTTCCTTTCTGCTTCATTTATTTCCACCATTCTATCTTCTACCTCACTTATCCTATCTTCTGTCTCCGTTATTCTACTCTTGGTTCCCTCCAGAGTGTTTTTGATCTCATTCATTGCATTATTCATTTTTAATTGACTCTTTTTTATTTCTTCTAGGTCTTTATTAAACATTTCTTGCATCTTTTCAATCTTTGTCTCCAGGCTATTTATCTGTAACTCCATTTTGCTTTCAAGATTTTGGATCATTTTTATTATCATTATTCTAAATTCTTTTTCAGGTAGTTTCCCTATCTCCTCCTCTTTTGTTTGACTTGGTAGGCTTTTTTCATGTTCCTTTACCTGTTGGGTATTTCTCTGCCTTTTCATCTTGTTTAGATTGCTGTGTCTGGAGTGGGCTTTCTGTATTCTGGAGGTCTGTGGTTCCTTTTTATTGTGGAGGTTTTACCCAGTGGGTGGGGTTAGACGATTGGCTTGTCAAGGTTTCCTGATTAGCAAAGCTTGCGTCAGTGTTCTGGTGCGTGAATCTTGATTTCTTCTCTTTGGAGAGCAATGGAGTGCCCAGTAATGAGTTTTGAGATGGGTCTATGTGTTAGGTGTGACCTTGGGCAGTCTGTATGTTGACGTTCAGGGCTATGTTCCTGCGTTGCTGGAGAATTTGTGTGGTACGTCTTGCTCTAAAACTTATTGGCTCTTGGGTGGTGGTTGGTTTCAGTGTAGGCATGGAGGCTTTTGGACGGTCACTTATTACTTAATAAGTAATAACTTATTAATAAGTAATAACTCCTTACTTAAGTCAGGAGTTTTCTGGTGTTCTCAGGTTTTGGGCTTAAGTCTCCTGCCTCTGGATTTCAGTTTTATTCTTCCTGTAGTCTCAGGACTTCTCCAACTATACAGCACTGATAATAAAACTTCTAGGTTAATGGTGAAAAGTTTCTCCCCCGTTAGGGACACCCAGAGAGGTTCACAGAGTTACATGAGGAAGAGGAGAGGGAGGAGGGAGATAGAGATGAGCAGGAGAAGAAAAAGGGGGACTCAAGAGGAGAGAGACAGATCTACAAAGTTGTCTGATCCCAGAGTGTTCTCCATAGCCCAGACACCCACAAAGATTCACAGAATTGGATTGGGAAGAGAAGGGGAAAGGAGGAAATAGAGGTGTTCTGAGGTAGAAAACAGAGAGTCAAGATTGGGAGAGAATAATCAACACACTCCTGAATAAAAATGGGAGCTGAATATTGGATTCTTAAATGTTCACAATTTATATCATATACTGAAAAACAAAAATTAAAAATCTAGAGTGGAGGTTAGACTCTTAAAAATACTATATTAAAAACAAAAACCAAAACATACAAAAAAAATTTTTTAGAAATATATATGAAGTTCAGTTTAAAAATAGGGCTTCTCTTTTTTTTTTTTCCTGTAAGGTTATAGTGTATTGAAAATGAAAATTAAGGAGTAGTAAGAGGAGTACTAGAGGACTTTAAAAGAAATAAGAGAAAAAGAAAAATAGAAAATAGAAGAGAAGAAGAAAAAAGAAAAGAAAAAAAAGAAGAAAAAGAAAAAAAAGAGAAAAAAATTGTTTTACCTAATTAAAAAAATCATAAAAATCTATGAAAATGAAAGTTAAGGGGTAATGGGGGAGTAATAGGGAATTTTAAAGGAAAATAAAAGAGAAAAAAGAAAAAAAAATTTTTTTTTCCTTACTTAAAAAAAAAAAAAAGAAAAAATATATCTAGGAATTTCTCTGGAGCTGTTGCGGTCAGTGTGGGTTCGGCTCAGTTTCAGATATCTCCTCGTTCCAGCTTATACTTCTCGATATCTACAGGCCCTTCTGGTGAAGTCGGTGTTTTCTTCAGGGATTTTAATCTGTTGCACCGGTCCCTTCTGAAGTGGTTCCCTTTGTTTATTTGGCTGCTGTTGCCGGTTTCTTCCGCGCCTAATTTCCGCCCTGACACAGGCGGGTGGAGGTGGCCTCTTATTCAGGTAGCTAGTTCCCTCGCACTGCGGGGAGGGGCCTGAGCTCCGGGGAGGGACTGGCGCTATTTTCTCCCTCTGGGCTGCTCAGGCTCCCAGCTGCTCTGTATGGAGCGCGCCCCACGCTGTGCGCGGTTCCAGGCCTCGGGTGATTCACAAAAGCGCGGTACACAAAGCTGGGCCTGCATTTTGTCCCTACGCCGCCCCAGTGGCTCAGGCAGCCAGGCGCCGGTCGGGCGCTCTCTCCCCGGGTGTGGCGCGTCCTCTGTCCTGCGCGATCCCAGCCTCAGTTTCCGCCCGCGCCAGTCAGGTGCGTGCGCCTTCTGCCCTCCGCGTCCCCAGCCCCAATCCCCGTCTGCACCAGCCGGGCGCGTGTACCGTGTCTAGCCACGACCCTCCCGGCAGATGTCGACCATCCAGAATCTCGGGAGGTCCTTTATTAGAAGGCGGAGGCCCGTTTGTAGTGTGGCAGGGGATGCGGTCCTTGGGGCCGAGCCTGCCCCCTTCCCCTCCCCCCTGCCTCCTGCCTCCGGAGGGGCTGGGCCGGTCCGCAGCCTGCGAGCTCTTCTCAGGACTTTCTCGGTCCCTTTGTTCTGCGAACGGCTAGCAGTGTGTTCCGGCCGGTTAATTTTCTCTCTCTCTTTTGCTCTCCCACAGTTCAAGCTGGGAACTCACAAAAGCTTCCTCCGATTGTCCTCAGGGCACTCAGGCCCGGACCCTGCCCCAAGTAATGCCGCCCGCTCCTCTCCGTTCCGACCCCACTTGCTGGTTGCGGATGCGGGCGTCTGGGGTAATTTTCTGCTGGGAGTTGCTTTTAGGCTCGTAATCTGTGGGTTTTATTTATTGTATCCCTCCCAGTCAGATTCAAACTCAGATTCAAGCACTTCCCCCAGGCCTGCCAGTGCGAGGGTTTCCCGGTGTCTGGGAACGTCCTCTATTAAGACCCTTCCCGGGAGGGATCTCCGTCCTTAGCTCTCCTGACTCACTTTTTATCTTTTATATTTTGTCCTACCTCCTTTTGAAGACAATGGGCTGCTTTTCTGGGCGCCTGATGACCTCAGCTAGCGATCAGAAGTTGTTTTGTGAAGTTTGCTCTGCGTTCAGTTATTCTTTTGATGAATTTGTAGGAGAGAAAGTGGTCTCCCCGTCCTACTCCTCCGCCATCTTGGCTCCGACCGTAAGGTGATTTTTAAAACTGGATTTTGTTTTACACAGATGCCAAATAGAATTGGTTAAAGGTATAGGAGTATTGAGGTCAAGGATTTTGTTAAGGAATGAGGGTTTCAGAACTGATGGCAGCAATCCACAGGATGGAGAAACATTGCAAAAGTGAGAGGAAGCTAATTGTAGGGAAAATATCCTGGAGGAGTCATAAGTGGGTGGGGTGTAGTAAACAGATGCCCCTCCACCAGCACAGAGCTTTTCTTTTGAGGAAGGTCAAGGCCAGTCTATGTAGGAGTGCTAAGCTGTCCAGGAAGAGGTCAGATGTGCTTCTTCTTGTTCCCATGTGTGTCTTTATGCAAGCCTATTTTCAGCCCCACTGGGGAAACTGAAGCACGTCAATCATTGGCTCATGAGTTAGCCCTGAGATTACAAGAAAAGGGGGGTATAGAACTCTTGTCCTTCAGAACATCTCATTCTAGTAGGTTCCTGGAAAAATGCATACCTCTCCTTGTATTAAGAAGAGGTTTCTCTCAAAGAGTGACTTGATCATTTAGTGATTTAGTTGAGTCATTTTAAATCTGGATTTTTATTAACCTTATTTTTATTCACACTGATTCTTGAGGATGTTGCCCTGAATTCACAATCTCCAATTAAGTATGCTAGGCTAATAACTTCACCATGAAAATATCTCAAACTATTCAAGTTCTGAATAAAGTATTCTGCTTTTGACACTACCCACAAACCTCCTAGGATTTGAAAAACTTGAAGTATGCAGAGGGAAATCAGACTAAATGCTCACGTATATTTTATTGGAAACATTTCTTTAAAAACATGAAGACAAGGGGAAAAAACGACCAAATTCAATTTTTGAGCCTGGCACTACAACTTCTCTACAAGTCACTCTATTCTAAACAAGAAAAATAAAATCAGCTTTGTTCCTGAACATATGCTTTTGACATTTTTTTTTCCTTGAAGGCTGTGAATTATTAATAAACTAATTTCTCTTTATAGTTCAATCTTTGGAGATTTAAAGTGTTCTCTGAAATGCACAGGGAAAAGATAGAGCTTGAGTTCCAATCAGCTCCAATCCTCTCCGGAGAGGCTGGCCTTGAGGTATCTCTGAGTCTTTGATATCAATCTTTGATTCAGCTGGGAATTTCTGATCATTTCTAGAACTAGTCTGTTAATACTCCTTAATGCCCTGTTTAGGTTGGGCCATTTCTGCTAGCTGACTTTATGCTTTCACTTTGCTTCTGAGATATTTTATGTTTGTGTCTGTAGCATATGTATGTACATCTCTCTCTCTCTCTCTGGATATACTTGATGGATTATTTCTTGGCAAGTTGTATTAGAAGGCAGGAGTTTTGATAACAGAGGATGTCCAGTAAATCGGCAGCTCTTATAATAAATTCTGCTGGATCTAAGTTCTACCAACATTGCCTCCTCCCTCCTCAGTGGAGTTTACCGAAGAGAGCTTTTGGCTCTGTAGAGGAAATAAATTTGCAAAACCCCAAGCTGCACTACAGTAGAATGAATGAGAGTTGGGTTAAGTTCCTTCCCTCTACCTTGCACCATTAAGCATGTTAAAAAGGAGCACCCGGCTGAACAATAGTCAGAGGTGAAGAGAGGATTCCTCCATCACCTGGGAGTTCATACAATTTAGCTGAATGTCTGAAGTCACTTCACACAGTATAATTCTGTTGCCTCCTGTGGTATCAATGTATGAAAATTATTATTCCTGTTTTGTTTTGTTTTTTCATGGAGTTGGGGGGGGGGTCAGAGGGAGAAACTGAGACCCTGAATTTAGTTGCCTTGCATGATACCCTGCATACTGTATTCAGGGACTGAACATGAGTTCCCATCTATGTGATGGTTCTTAGGGGGATTCAGATTCTGGATGAGGTCTTCTGCCTCTCAGGTCTATTTATTGATCCAAAAGTGGGGTGGGGGGAAATCTAGCAAACATAGACCAATCTGTATGTACCAGTTCCTGGTCTCTCTCACCTGAGGGAACTGGCTTCAACACTGGTCTCACCTGCCTTTATTTTCCCACTGCTGCCTCCTCTCATAACCTGCTGCATTATCAGGGTACAATGATCAAGCAAGAGAGTCACGAGGTGACCATTTTGACAGGGCTGCTTAGCAGGAGCGCAGAAGGATTGAGATTCCACACCAATAACAGGATCTTCCCCAACATCGCCAGTTCATGCAGACAGCAGACTTGCTTCTCTCCCGAGGAGGCCAGGATCAGAACCTGAGCCACAGAAAGGAAGGGGGTGGGGAGAAGGGAAGGCAGAAGAAGAAAAGAAAGCTTTTCCTTTTTTATTTCTAAAGCCAGTTCTATTCTGGGACTTTATTTACTTTTTTGTTCAGCTCCAGGGGTTAAAGGGCTCACAGTAATGGAAACTGGAGGTCACCGATTTATTGCTCTTCCTCGGGACTCTCTTCTGGGCCAGTTTGCTTGGTGGTGAGTACCAGCATCCTCAGCCTTTCTCACCCAGGACCTCAGCCTCATCCAGTTTGAGGACTCTCTCACTCCAGGACCTGGGAAAACTCAGCTCTGCTGTGGCCAGTGATGGGCTCCACCAATCAGAGCTCAAGTGACTGTCCATAAAAGACAGCATCTCCTAAACCAACAGCTAGAAACTCAGACAGGAGTGGATAGGACAGTCTTAAGGCACAATTTTTCTATTCTGGGAAATCTGAATTTTTTTTTATCTTAAAGCCTCATAATGATTGGATGAGGCCCATCTGAATTATGGAGGCTAATCTTTACTTTGAGTCATGTCTGTAAATGTTAGCCTCATCTACGAAATACCTTCACAGCACCACCTCAGTTAATGCTTGGTGATGTCACTGGGCTATAAAGTGTAGCAAAGCGGACACATAAAATTAAGCATCACATGTACCAAGTCTTCTCATATCTATCTACTCTCTCTCAGGTCCATACACTTCTCTCCGTGACTCCACATACCACCCTAATCTAAATGCCATCATCTTCCCTGAACCGAGGCAATTGCTTCCTAAATTATCTTCCTGCTTAAGCTTTTCCCAAACCATTCTTCACCCTGTAGCCAGAATGATCTTTTAAAAATATGTACCAGATTCTGTGTTCCTCTATTTAAAATCACTCAATTGCACTTGCCTGGGTCTAAGATCAGTCACAGCTCCTAATACCACCTAGAAAGTTCTGCTAGGCCTGGCCCCTGCCCCCTTCTGCTGCATTCTTCATGCTTCCTGCATTCCAGCCAGACTAGCCTTTCAGTATCTTGCATTTTTCCTATTTCCTTCTTCCACAGGGTCTTTGCAAGGGGTCTTCCTTTTGCCTTACAGCTTGTTCTCTCTCCATGGGTCTGGGTAACTCCTACTTACAGCCATTGTAGTCAACCTTATTCCCCTTATCCACCAGCCTGGCCAGATCATATCTAAATATATATTATCACACCTCTCCTTTGGAGGACATATGGCATTGGGCAGTTAATCTTTATTTGTGTGGGTATGTGATTGGTGTCTATGTCTCCCAGACATTGCCTTGTGAAGATGGCAGCAATGACTGACTTGTCCCCCACCACCTATCTGGTTTTCAGTATGGCGCTAAGACATTAGGGTGCTCAGTAAATATTAAGGATTGAATATATGGGTGAACTGTCTGAGTTAGGATGGAGGTCAGGAGAAGGATGCTTATTACATCCTGCCCCTTCCCTCTAACCTTTCCCATTCTTCCCCCACACCTTGAACAAAACCACAGCTTCTTCTGATTACAACTTTATATCACAATTGAGCACTAAGACTAGGAGTCTTAAATCAGGAAATCAACAGTGTTGACTGTTCCAGTCAGCTTGTTTGGCACCTACACACACACATATCTAGTGTCTTTAGTTCAGCATTCCAGTCTTACCAGTATGAAGACATCCCCAATATTTTAAAATCTGGAGATTTCATCTAAAAATATAAATTTATGGCTTCTCATTGAAAATGAAAGGGAACAAAAACATCTGTCTACCCTTGGCCTGCCATCCCATATGGCAAAAGTCAACTTTAGTTGAGCAGCAACTGTCCATATAAGACAGGACAGGCGGTGTCCTCAGGTCAGTACATTCCCGTAGGCCTCCCTCACTCAGATCACCTGCCCTGTGTACGCTGGCGTTTGAGTTCCCTGCCGTAACTGACAGTAAGCTTACCATTTCCTCACTTTCTTCTCCATGTCTCTTCAGTAAACTGCAAGGAATGTGTCCTAGGGGAGAAACGCAGTTGTATAAAAACTGTTAAAGAGCAATCTGATAACGTGTCTGTTGGTGCGCTCTTCTTAGGCTCTGCTGACCACAGCGGTGGCAGCAGTCTGCCCTTCACTTAACCTTTTTGATTTGGGTGGGCCAAGGACGAAGTGAAGCCCTGAATTAGCAGCCAACTTCTCTACAAAAACTGAAATGATTGTATCCATACATCCGTTGCTTTTGTCTATAGGATGGGAGTGAAAATACTTAGCATAACTGTCAGCCAAAATGGCACAATATGAAGGCCACGCATACGAATTTTTTATGGCCTGACTTCTCCCGGGAACTTAAGTAAATTCCCTGAGCTTGTGACCTTCCATTGGACACAATACAAAGGGTCGTTATTTGCTTGATTCTCATGCTTAAAGGGGAAAAAAAAAAGAAAGGAAGTCCAGATGAAAGTTAAAAATAGGGCATGTGAATTTAATGCAACTTTCTCTGGGATCATAAGTCTGCTGAAGGGAAGTAAAGAGGGAAGAAAAAAATAGACACTATATTAAATGAGTTTCCTGGAAGAATGCTATTTGCTCACAAATGTTTATTCAAACGACTCCTTAGACTAATTCCTCATTAACAAAAGTGTCCTGGAATGTAGGTAGAATCCATCAGAACATCTTTGAAGGAAACTTGAGAGCTAACTCAGAAAAATCTCAGGCTTACAGACATTTTTTTCCTGCTCTGTCAATCTTTTAAAATTACTCTTCACCCTTGTTATTAAGTATTCTTTCACCATATCTAGAACTTGTACACTCCCACCTTCTTGCAAGTTGAAATTTTGCTTTGGGTCACATGGCTGAGTTAAGAAAAAATAACCAAATTCCAGGGGTCCACAGTAAAAAGGGCCTCATCTACTTTGCAAATATGATTCACTATAGTAAACAAAGGTTATTTTCTGCAATTCGCTCTGAGGGAATGACTGAATCTAAACTTCAGCCTTGCTTCTGAAGCATAATTCCAATCAGGGAATTATGTTGCAGGTGGAGACATGTCCCTGGGAAAGAAAGCATCTGCTTTCATACAGATGTCATCAGTAATAAAGAAAGATGGGGAAGCAGTGTGATCTGGGAATTGGATCGTGTTCATATCAGATCTGCTTTTCAGTTGTAAAAACAGTAAGTTATGCTCGATTATTCTTGTACACGCTGTGAAAAACTTTTCTTAGCTTTACCAGGGTCCAGAGAGAGACAGGAGACCCTGGCAAAGACTTTAGAAAAATGATTATTTCTGAATTCTGCCACAAACTCTATCCTGGTTCAGAAGCAAGAAGCTTGGGGGAAAATAAGTTTAAGCTCATAAAAACACTCAAAGGGCATACTGGTCATCAAACAGCTCTGAGCAAACTGCATTTGCAAATAAATCTGAAAACATGTGGATTCAATTTTCCTTGAAATGCCCAGAGGTTAAAAAATTAAGGGGGGAATGTTTGGCAGAAAGAACCTGGGGTTTGGCTGTGTGCACAAGTTTCTGAAAAATAAATTGATTGTTTTGCCAGAGAGAATATATTACCTGGTTCCCCTTCTCAATCACATCTCGAACTTAATTGTCAGTGGTCCCGTTTCTCATTGTGGCTGCAAAGTGGACAGGAGGGTTTGAGTTCATTTGAAAGAAAGCAAGTTTTATTTCTTCCCAGGGTGGCCTTCTGCACAGCCAACCCAGAATCTCAGCACCGTCATGGGTTTCAGCCCAGTGACATAGTGGCGAGAAAACCATCTGCTCGCAAAATCGTTCCTCCTTTGCCTCTTGCCTCCCATCTGCCTCCACTCATCAAGTTTTACCCCACTTTTTTCCTTCCGCCAACCCCCCAAATAATACCTTTTTTATGACCAAATAAACACAGGCAAATGTGGAACTGCTTTAGAGCAAATCCAAACTGTTTTAAAAGATCATGAAAATAGAGTGGGTGGGGGAAAAACTCCATCTGTGAAAAAGCAGTGATTAGCCTTAAAACAATGTGAGGCCAACAGCACAGAGTCCCATTATGAGATGATGTGTGGTGCCTGTAAGTGGCTGTTCCTGGTCTCTGAGGTAGCAAAGTTGTCACATGATTCTGTTGTTGCCATGGCAATAATCTGTAATTGTGCAGAAAATCCACAGAACTCATGAGCAACTCCTTAGTGGATTGGGCTGAAAGAAAATCAAACCCATGAAAGCCCTTGAATTGATGTGGTTATGAGAGTGCATTGGCCAAGCTGGTCCAGGTGAAGCTGACCTGATTTTGTGGATTTCCTTCCCCCAGCCCCTGTCTAGCTTGGTGAACTCCCTCTTTATGTATGTTTTCCACACTTTTATGTCCATAACTGGTGAGAGGTATAAATCCTAGTCAGCTAGGGCAATGCTTCAGCTCCTCAGAATTCTGAACATGCAGTTTGGAATCTACAGGATGGGAGTTATGGCTTCTTTGGCTGCTGGACCCTTTAAACATGCTAGACTAGTACTGAGGACTAAGGCCTGATTTGTACACTTAGGTGAAAAAGATTAGAGTGTCCCTTGGTGGGGGGTTGGGGGGGTGCAGGGGGAGAGGCCTATTTCTGCCCCAACAAAGGCCCTGAGAACACACTGGGAAGGAGACTAATGCAGCGAGGGTGTGTTGTTCCTGGGGTAACTCGGCAACAAAGTACACACACATGGGCAACACACCCATCTTAAGGCTGCCAAGACTTGCCTTCTTTAAGGCAAGCTAATACAAACCATGACCCCAGCACGGCCGGGGAACAGAGGGTAGGTAGCATTTCTCTCTCCTGCACTAGATGCTGTATGACGTTTATGCATGTATCAGCCGTCAATCCCAAGTGGTTGAGGGCGTGAGTGAGTGTGGAGGCCCCTGACAGAAAATTTGAGCAGGAAGAGGAGCCAGACAAATCACTCTCAAGTTCCAAACTTCAGCGAGAATCCCATGGGAATGCAGCTTCCAAGTGGATCCCATGAGAACATCTGGGATGAAGACGCTCACGCCAGACTCAAACCCAGACTCATTAGTAATAATGCTTCAGTTTTTTTCTCATCTATTTATTTATCCTCTCATCTACCACAAGTATGATTTGCTTTTCTTCTGACCATTTTCCTACTGGGAGCAGGAAAAGGAAGGTAGGGAATGAACACCAAGCTGTAAATTTGGGTACTTTCTCTTGGATACCTTCTCACTTGAGGTTAATTAATTACAGACAATTAATGACAGACTTTGCTTAATTTAGGCAGAAAGGAATGCAACATAGGAGAGTGAAGGACTTGTGGATTTGGAGAAAGTATTGAGAATCAGGGTAGGAATCAGATAAGAATCTGACAGCTTATGGATCTCTGTAGCAAGAACAAAAAATGAACAGTTTGATCCCAGTTCATTACTAGAATATTTAGACTCAACTATTTTCTTTCCTGTCATTTTTCTCAAGATTCAAAGTGTTGGGGGGAAAAGTCCAAATGGCCTAATTTGGATCATGAACCCAGTTTTCTATTCGGAAGATGAATGTCAGAGGGAAAGGAGGGAGATGGTAGAGACTCCTTAACTTAGCGTCTCATCAAGATTCTGTGGAGTGAGAGAGAATTTCTCAAAAGAACAATTAAAGTGCATGTATGGAAGGTAGGAGATCAGATATGATGATGGTCATGGCTTTGGCTTGGAGAACAGGAGAGTCCAACAGCAAATGTCCAGCAGTAGGACTTGAAGGGAAAGTTGAACAGTGGAAGTGCCTATCAGTCAACTTATATTAGTAAACCTGAGCCTAGACTTGCTGGGGAAAATTGCAACAGAAAGGCAGGTAGATGGAGAGGAAGGGGGAGTCTGGAAAATAGTTTTGTTTGGCGTCCCCTTTCTGAAAGAGTCTAGAGGGAGGACGGCTACTTGATTTGATACCAGCCATGCTAATGGGGCAGACTTCAGCTAGTCGAAGCTCCTAATGTCCACTTCTCAGCATGTCTGATTACAGGTTGAAGTTGACCGATCAGCAAACTACTCAATTATAAGCCCATCTTCTCCCTGTGGTGCCACTAATTAAAACAAGAAGCATGGTGCAGCTCACACACTCTGTGGAGCTCTTACCTTCCCCAAACTGAATGAGTCACAACCATTAGCCATTGTCTGTGAAATGCAGCTTCCTTTTTCTTTTTTTTCCCAACCCCATTTCTGTTTGGTGTGAATTCGTCTCTGAAAACCTTCCCTGGGGATTATTGATCCCCTCCATACCCTTTGCTGCGAGAGAGGAACACATGTGGTGGGAGCTTTGAAATGCAACCTCAAAATGCAGCTATGTGGAAATCTCAGTGTTCTGGAATGTTCTGACCTTTTGTCCTGCCAAGCACCACTTTTTTTTTTTTTTTTTTTAATGAAATCACATCATAAAGGCTATTCCTACAGTGAACTTAATTTTTAAGAAGAGGGAGAAAAATGATATGGCTCACTACCCATCCATTTGCAGGAGAGCTGTTCTCAGACACCTGGAACAAACTGAAGCCTTTCTTTTCTTTTTCTGTCTTGATAAACATAATGGGCCACTTTGGTAATTTCAGCTGTAAATGCATTTCTTTGTAGCAGGACAAGGCTTTCACGTGCAAGAGTGGAGAGAGAAAAGATGTTGAGAAGCACTGTGGTGACAGGCTAGCAGAACAGTGGCTTGCTACACAACCATCAGGTATGTCCCAGGTTCTTCTTGAAGGGCAAGTCCTTGGCTTCTCAACCAGAGAAACTTGTAAACTCCTCAAGGTCCAGTTAAATTCTTCATTAGTATTAAAATCGATATCCCTGGAAATAAGATGACACTCCAGCATCCTTCTAGAAAGACTGCCAGTTAGCCTCTAGCAGCAGTTCCTGCCTGCAGTCCTCTTAATGTCTCTTCTCCCTTGAAAAGATGCAACTTGAGATGTTCTTGCCTTTTCATACAAACTTTTCCATTCAGCATTGGATGATTCCATTGTTTTTTTCCCAAAAAGAAACACAGTAAGTTATTCTATAACAATAATTTCTTATCAGTACATCTGGGGACATCTACACATTTCTAAGAAAATCACTTGGCACCTAGTTGTAGAGGGGCAGACCAAACTCAGAGTCATTGTGCAAATTGTGTGTCATGGGTGAGACTAGAGGTGACAAAATGTTTGGTGACACAATGGGTAAGTGGGTAAAAGCAAAGAAGACTTTGCTTTCAATTCTGAAATTGCTAATTTGTCACTTTGGGTCTCAGGTTCCAAGTCTGTAAAATGAAAAGAGCAATAATGCCTACCTCAAATGGTTATTAGGAGGATTCAATGAAATAACGCACATAAGCACTGGGCTTATTATTTGTTGTATCAGTTCAGTTCAGTCACTCAGTGATGCCTGACTCTTTGCGGCCCCATGAACAGCAGCACACCAGGCCTTCCTGTCCATCACCAACTGCCGGAGTCTGCCCAAACCCATGTCCATTGAGTCAGTGATGCCATCCAACCATCTCATCCTCTGTTGTCCCCTTCTCCTCCTGCCCTCAATCTTTCCCAGCATCAGGGTCTTTTCCAATGAGTCAGCTCTTCACATCAGGTGGCCAAAGTATTGCAGTTTCAGCTTCAACATCAGTCCTTCCAATGAATATTCAGGACTGATCTCCTTTAGGATGGACTGGCTGGATCTCCTTGCAGTCCAAGGGACCCTCAAGAGTCTTCTCCAACAACACAGTTCAAAAGCATCAATTCTTCAGCGCTCAGCTTTCTCTATAGTCCAACTCTCACATCTCATACTCAATAAATGGGAAGAGTTACTAACAGCATCTTCAGATCTCCTGAGTATGGTGCCAGTCAAAATGAATGAGGAAGGAGAAATGTCTGGGGCTCTGGAAGCCATATGACACACTCACAGGGCACCAGAAATCTTACCCACATCTCTTTGCCACTTTGTTCCCACCACTTACGTGTTTGATATGGTCATGCCTTCAGTTCTGCGGTTCCTACCTTGTGCAGGCTGTCCACGATAGGATGTGGGGACCTGCAAGTAACTCATAAAGTTTCATTTATCAAAGCTCTTTATCTTACAGGGCTGCAGTATACCAGTTGAATGACAAAAATGGAGGAAATAAACTGATGACTCAGTGGTAAAGAATCCACCTGGAATGCAGGAGATTTGAGTTCAATCTGGGGGTCAGGAAGATCCCCTGCAGAATGAAATGGCTACCCAATCCAGTATGCTTGTGGGGAGAATTCCATGAACAGAGGAGCCTGGTGAACTACAGCCCATGGGGTTGCAAAAGAGTTGGACATGACTTAGCAACTTAACACACAAACACATATAGGCTAAAGCAGTTTGTGTTACACACGCACACACAAACACAGGCTCTTCTAGTTGGTGACTTTCCACTTATTATTCCTTGATGGAACACTTTGGAAACGGAGATCATTTGTATATTCCACATGTTATAGATTGACTTAGGTTGAGATGACAAATTGACATTAGCCAAATCTCAAGTCAGTTCAGAGATGGAGAGATGGGGTCCAGCAGTAGGCATTTTTTCCCCCCTAAGCCAGGACCTTCCTGACAGTCCACTGTTTACACAGGGAGCAGCAGCTAGGTTCATGAGGATTTTCAAAGGCAGGACAGAGTGACATGACGGAAACGGTGGGTGGGGAGCAGGAAATAGCATGGCTCACTCTTATACAGGCTCAGGTTGCTCACTGTCATATACAATAAATCTGCTGAAAATGTTAAGGCAATTAAATAAAGAGAATACAAATGTGGAAAAAAGTTATTGTAATTGGATATTCCAGAACTCGAGACCCAGGCATAATGTTTTTATAATAGTGTATATAATAGAGTATTCTATTCAATAACATAACGATTAAGTAATTGAACAACATTATTTCAAAATATTTTCTGGGTTGGATCTTATGTCCCAGCATCTCAAACACACATAGTTCTAGTTATGAGAATCTGCAGTATTAGGACAGTGAGCTCCAGCCCATAGAACATCTGGTTTCAACCAATGTTCCCAGTCTCTTGTCCTTATAAGCAGCAAATCTGGAGGACCAGGTTTGCACATTTGGGTCATTTGACTCACGGGAGGCACAGATACTTTTGGCCACTTGTTATGGTTGGTAGCCAGAGGTACCTGACTTCAATGCCTAAGAGTAAAAATTGTTCTGTGCTTTTCGTTTAGCTACCTATGTGTCTTGTAAGTCCCTGGTGCCTACACAATACTCTGTGATGGGTCAGGATTCAGTCACTGAAAAAAAAATACTCATTGAGAACCAACCATGAGGCAAGTTCCCTGCCTTCACAAATTTAAGATTCAGCAGAGGAGACAGATATTAAGCAAATCGATGCTTAAATGGTTATCTGATTTCAGTTGTGAAGAATGAATCAGAGCAGAATGATGGGGTATCGTAAGTGGGGATGCTTATCTGGTCTGGAGGGCAGCAAGGCTTATCCTTGTAAAGGAGTAAAGCAACACTGAAACCAGTGGCTGACTTAGTCAGCAGAAAAGGCAAAAGGAGAAGGCGTTTCAGAGAGAGACCAGTGTGTGCAAATACCCACAGGCAGAAGGGGTGGGACATGTTGAGGAGCCTGGAGAAGGGAGGTCAGTATGGCAGGAGTGTGGGGAACTACACGGAGCTGACAGGAGATAAGTGAGGGAGGGCCCCTGCTGAGGACAGCTAGATCTTGTTCTCAAAGATGCCATCTAATAGAGAAATAACTGCCTCTCAAAAGTATATTTTGTTAATAGCCTCTCAAAACAAAACAAAAAATAGATATCTAATAAACACTTGCTTCTTCCAGTTTGTTCCCACTAAGGGCAAAAGAAAAAAAAGAAGGAAACGCAATTCAAAGTCTTTCCCATTCATGGTGGGTTGGTAAAAAGCTCAATGCTTTTCTGTTACCAGTGTTTCCCAAGTGTGGGTTATTTGTGACAGAAGGGCTTAGTCAAAGTTCGCCAAAGAATCAGAATATACGTATATATAAAATGAGGAATTGACTCATGTCACCCCGGGGACTGAGAAGTCCTAAGATCTGCAGTCGGAAAGGCGGAGTTGTAGGAGGGCCAATGTGTGGTTCCAGCCCCTGCCTGAAGGCCTGATAACCAGGAGACCCCATGGTGTAAGTTCCAGTCTGAAAGCTGACTGGAAGGCTCAAAACCCAGGAAGAGTCAATGTTTCAGTTTGAGTACAAAGGCTGGAAAAGACCAATGTTTCAGCTCAAATACATTTTTCTTTTTTTCTTTTTCTTTATTTTAAGTTGAAGGATAATTGCTTTACAGTATTGTATTGGTTTCTATGAAACATCAACATGCATCAATTGTAAGTTTACCCATGTACCCTCCCGCTTGAACATCCCTTCCACCTCCCTCCCCATACCATCTCTCTAGGTTACTGCGCCCTGGTTTGAGTCCCCTGAATCACGCAGCAAATTCCCATTGACTATCTATTTTGCATATGGTAATGTATGTTTCCATGTTACTCTCTCCATACACCTCACCTTTTCCTTCCCCTCTCTGCCAACCATGTCCATAAGTCTGTTCTCTAAGTCTGTGTCTCCATTACTGCTCTGCAGATAGGTTCATCAGAACCTTCTTTCTAGATTCCATATATATGCATTAGTGTATGACTTTCTTTTTCTCCTTCTGACTTACTTCACTCTGTATAATAGGCACCAGGTTCATCCATCTCATTAGGACTGACTCAAATGCATTCCTTTTTATGGCAGAGTAATATTCCATTATACCACAGCTTCTTTATCCATTCATCTGTCGATGGACATCTAGGTTGCTTCCATATCCTAGCTATTGTAAATAGAGCTTCAGTGAATATTGGGGTACATGTGTCCTTTTCAATTTTGTTTTCCTTAGTGTATATGCCTAGTAGCGGTATTGTTCGGTCATATGGTGGCTTTATATCTAGTTTTTTAAGGAATCTCCATACTGTTCTCCAAAGTGGCTATATCAATTTTTATTCCCACCAACAATGCAAGAGGATAATAAGGTCATTTTTCTTAGAGACCAACATTCTTATAGAAAAAATCTCAGAGATGCTTTATCTGGAGCAAGGACTTGACCCAAGTGGACCTTGAGACTAAGCTGACCAGCCAGGAGTGGACCTTATCATGCAGCTGGGCAGGACAGGATTGGTATCACACAGTCTGGGCTGGATAGTATTGTAGGTGACTACTCATAAAGGCCTAACAGAGCCTGACAGTAGCCACAGAAATACTGCTATCATTATTCAACCAGTATTCAATAGACAGAAGCTGTTACAGTTGTTGATGCTAGTGTTATCATTTTAAATATAGGTGCCAGCTTGTAACTGGCATTAGCAGAGTCAAGCTGTTGACATCATGGACTGAGAATCAAGAACACCATGCCTGTCCAGAGAGGACCTGTGAGAGCCAACTAAGATCTAGATTCCAGAGGAAATGGCCTATTAAGCTATTGCTTAGCCAGAGCCTGAGGCACTAGGTGAATGAAGACAAGATCCAGTGTTGGAATCTGTAGGCAGTTGGCTGCTGAGAATGAAGTGGGAGTTCTAGACTCTTTGAAGCAAAAGGTCATTGCAGAGGAGAGTCTGACCAGGTATTAGTTTCCATAAACACAATGTAACTAGTGACTCAGTTCAGTTCAGTCACTCAATCTTGTCTGACTCTTTGCAACCCCATGAGCTGTAGCATTCCAGGCCTCCCTGTCCATCACCAAGTCTTGGAGCTTGCTCAGATTCATGTCCATCGAGTCAGTGATTCCATCCAACCATCTCATCTCTCTTGTCCTCTTCTCTTCCCACCTTCAATCTTTCCCAGCATCAGGATATGTTCCAGTGAGTTAGTTCTTCACATTAGGTGGCCAAAGTATTGAAGTTTCAGCTTCAGCATCAGTCCTTCCAATGAATATTCAGGACTGATCTCCTTTCGGATGGACTGGTTGGATCTCCTTGCAGTTCAAGGGACTCTCAAGAGTCTTCTCCAACACCACAGTTCAAAAGCATCAATTCTTTGGCACTCAGCTTTCTTTATAGTCCAACTCTCACATCCATACATGACTACTGGAAAAATATTTGACTAGATGGACCTTTGTTGGCAAAGTAATGTCTCTGCTTTTTAATATGCTATCTAGGTTGGTCATAGCTTTTCTTCCAAGGAGCAAGTGTCTTTTAATTTCATGGCTGCAGTCACCATCCACAGTGATTTTGGAGCCCAAGAAATTAAAATCTGTCACTGTTTCCACTGTTTCCCCATCTATTTGCCATGAAGTGATGGGACCAGATGCCATGATCTTAGTTTTTTGAATGTTGAGTTTTAAGCCAGCTTTTTCACTTTCTTCTTTCACTTCCATCTAGAGGTTCTTTAGTTCCTCTTCACTTTCTGCCATAAGAGTGGTATCATCTGCATATCTGAGGTTGTTGATATTTCTCCTGGAAATCTTGATTCCAGCTTCTGCTTCATCCAGCCCAGCATTTCTCATGATGTACTCTGCATATAAGTTAAATAAGTAGGGTGATAATATACAGAATTGGCATACTCCTTTCCCAGTTTGGAACCAGTCCATTGTTCCATGTACAATTCTAATGGTTCCTTCTTGACCTGCATACAGATTTCTTAGAAGACAGGTAACATGGTCTGGTATTCCCATCCCTTGAAGAATTTTCCACAGTTTGTTGTGGTCCACACAGTCAAAAACTTTGGCGTAATCAATAAAGCAGAAATAGATGTTTTTCTGGAATTCTCTTGCTTTTCCGATGATCCAGCAGGTGTTGGCACTTTGATCTCTGGTTCCTCTGCCTTTTCTAAATCCAGCTTGCACATCTGGAAGTTCACAGTTCATGTACTGTTGAAGCCTGGCTTGGAGAATTTTGAGCATTACTTTGCTAACATGTGAGATGAGTGCAATTGTGTGGTAGTTTGAACATTTTTTGCCATTACCTTTCTTTGGGATTGGAATGAAAACTGACCTTTTCTGGTCCTGTGGCCAGTGCTGAGTTTTCCAAATTTGCTGGCATATTGAATGCAACACTTTTACAGCATCATCATTTAGAATTCCATCTGTGCAGGAGCCACAGGAGACACAGTTTCAATTCCTGGGTTGGGAAGATCCCCTGGAGGAGGGCATGGAAATCCACTCCAGTATACTTGCCTGGAGAATTCCACGGACAGAGAAGCCTGGCGGGCAATAGTCCATAGGGTTGCAAAGTGTCAGACACGACTAAAACAACTTAGCACGCACATACTCACACAGAATTCTCAAAGTGCACCTCCAGGACCAGCAGCGGCTGTATTATCTGGGAACTGGTTAAAGAAGCTGATTCTCTGGCCCCATCTCCTGCCTATTGTAGAGAAACTTTGAAGTTGGGGCTCAACAGTCCATGTTTTAATAAACCTTCCTGATGATTCTGGTACCTGCAAGAGTTTGAGAGCCACTGGTCCAGAGGATGGCATGAGCTGAAGTGTGCACAGCTAAGGTACAGCAGGGCTGCTTCCTTGTCAGGGACATGCACGTGCCAGGACACCAGTCAGGACACAGTCCAGCTTCTGTTCTGATTTCTCTTCCCTTGGTAGTGACTTCTCATGCACCGGCAGTCACTTGCTCTACCCTGCTCCTCTTTGTGTCCACAAATAAGCATCACACTTGGAGTGGATAATTAAAGGACTCTCTCATTAATTGTTAGTTCTTTATTTAATATTTTTTAATGTAGAGATTGGGGAGGGCAGAATTTGAATACATTTCCTAACATATCTGAGTTGGTGGATAACTTTATGAACATCTAAGAGTTTGTGTGGTTTTTTTTTGTTTGTTTGAAAGCAAGAGCTCCTCTGTAGTACCCTATGCCTGATGAGGTGTTCAGTACTTGCCTGGTATTGGCAAGGACCCCCTGCAGCGTCTCCTTCATCATCCAAATGCAGCTTTGGAGAAGAGGGTGATTCTGCAGCAAAGATCTGACAGAGAGTCTACGGCCATACCACACTGAACACGCCCGATCTCGTCTGATCTCGGAAGCTAAGCAGAGTCGGGCCTGGTTAGTACTTGGATGGGAGATCTGACAGAGGGAGGCAGCATAGAAGGTAGTAGAAACATAGAAGGTGTTGTGGCAGAAGCACAGATTATGAATCCAGACAGACCTACACAGAGTTATTAGGATTCAAAGAGATAATGCTTGCATCTAAGATGCCAAGCTTAAGTTAATTGTCCAATAAATACATGCAATGAAATTGTATTTTTTCCCTAACCTCATTCCCAAGTTTCTTGGGATCCACAACAGTTTAGTTTACTGGGTACAGTCTGAGATAATCACCAATGTTTACTGAGATCTTATCAGTTAGATGATTTTATTCTGTGTAACCAAAGCCTAATTCAAACCAGTGTAAATGATAAGAAATGTTGTTATTTCATAATACAGAACACCCAAATAAAGGAGGGACTCCAAGAATGATGCAACTAGGACCCCTTGGTTCTGACCCATTCTCTTGGTTCTGACCCATTCTGCATCTCACACTGGCTTCCCTTGTGGTCACAAGATGACTGACAGTAATAAGTGAAATTATGTGCTTTCTTGCTCACATCCAGCAGAGGAGGGGAAAATACCTCACTCTTATTGGACCAATATGAGTCATGTGCTTTTCCTGAGAATAAGAACATGCACTGATTGGTTGCTTTTCAGAAGTCTGGATATTTGATCCAGTCACTGACATCCCATTACGAAGGTCTGTTAGTCAAACTACAATAGAAGTAGCTCTGAACTTGGGGGGTAATATGAGCTTCCCCTGAGTTTCATAGGCTGAGTTTTGATGGAAGGATAAATAGCTAGAAATAAATAAGAGGAGAGCCAAATATGTTCACTACAGTTTTCCAAATCCCAGGGACTGTGTTAAGCATTCTATATGTATTTTTTTATTTGATCTTCGCAGCCACCCTCTAAGGTTGCTGTTTTTATGGATAAGGAAAGAGAAATTCAGAGAGGTTAAATCGCTCACTTGCTCTATATCCCTGGCAAGGTTGACAGAGCAAGAATACAGACTCAAGCCCCAGAGCCATGCTCTTCACCTCTGCGTTGCCTGGTGGGCGCACCTCTTCGGGGCGGTGGCTCAAACTTCGGCCTCGCAGTGCAGGGCGTCCAGGGAACCTGGCACTAGCCCAGCGAGGTGGACTTGTTTTTACCCCACGCTGAGGAATAATGGGAACATTCTGGAAAGAACTTGAGCCCCGCTCTCAGGTTTCCACAGTTATTTGTCTGTTGTTACCAAACACTAAAGACTTTAAAAATTCACTGTGGTCATATAGGCAGGAAAAATGACCTCATGCTTGCAACCACAAATCCAAAATGCTCTGGAATTCGTAAGACGAACTGCATTTTAATTAGAAGAGAGAAAGAGCAATGAAGACTTTTCTTGGATTTGTTTTGTTTTTTTTTCAAACCCTCCCCTGGCTTGCCTTCAGGCCAAAATGTGACAAGTGCCCTAAATCTGATAACAAACACACACTTCAGAAATCATTGTTAGCTTTCCTTAAAAAAAAAAAAAAAAAAAAAAATCACATTAGTTTCCCGTTACCAGTAAGAGTTCAAGAATGCGTAGCCTTGAAATGCAGCATGTGAGAACACAGGGAGTCAGCCCCATTAAATATTAAAAAGTAAAAATCGAGCTCTCAACCCATTTTCCTCTCTGCTTAGAAGGTTGTTTTTTTGTTTGTTTGTTTTTAATCGTATCAGGTCCTCAGAACTTTGAACCTGGCGTTACTAAAAAGGCTTGGAGTTTATCCCTAAAAACCTAGTCACTGGTTATTGTCCATGTATTGTTCTCAACCACTGGGGCAAGCTTCCCAACTGATGATGAAGTTTTCCTGACAGTGGAGAGCAATAATGCAGCATCAATTAGCTGCTGCATCCTGTGGTTTGTAAATAGAAACCGTTGGCCTTTGACACAGTAGCTACTTAATAAGAAGGCAAGGCAAGGAAACAAGATGAGGGAACTTTTACATGTTCTGTATATACTATATGGCTTCCTATATGTATATATTATAAGGCACACGCTTTCCTGAGAGCCTTATATGTATTGTCTCATGCAGTACTCTCAACAGGCCAGTGTGATTTTTTTTAATCCCACTTTATAGGTAAGCACACTGAAACCTAGAAAAAGTAATTTACTATGTGTAAGTTAGAATTCAGCTAAAACTAGAATATGCAGTTGAAAATTAAAGGATAAAACACTCTTTCTGTAAAGAGCCAGAAAGTAAATATTTTGAACTCTATGGACCATGAGGTCTCTGCCAGGATCCCCTAACTCTGCCATTGTACCATGAAGACATTCACAGATAAAATGTAAACAAAACGTATGGCTGTGTTCCAATAAAAATTATGTATGAAAACAATCATTGGGCTAGATTTGGTCTGCAGGTCATATTTTATTGAAACCTGGCTTAAAGCAATGCTTCTCAAACTATCTGTGACAAATTACCAGCCAACTTTTCCTTTAAGTTCTGGTATATCATAATTGATACTTCTGTAAAATACAATAAAATGAATTAACAGAGAATGAAGTTAAAAAAGGAAATATTTTTTTAAATTTGTTATTGGATTCAATGGACATAAAATTACTCCATCAAACTGTGGTAAAAGTTCATAAACACTCTCAGTTTCTGTACTTAACATGGGTCAGTAATGAATAATCCATGGAATGACACCGTTCTATGAATGACACTTTGAGTAGCTATCCTTTAAGAAGTAAGATGTTTAGAGACTTCCCTGGCAGCCCAGTGGTTAATATGTCTCACTTTCACTGCAGGGGGTGTGGGTTCAGTCCCTGGTTGGAGAACTAGGATCTCACATATGGTGTGGCCAAAAACACGAAGAAGTAAGATGTTTATTTATTTGATATTTATTCATTTGGCTGTGCCAGGTCTTAGCTGTAGCATATGGGAACTTTAGTTATGGCATGAGAATCTTAGTTGAGGCATGTGAGATCTAGGTGCCACGCCAGGGACTGAACCTTGTTCCCCTGCCTGGGAGCGAAGAGTCTTAGCTGCTGGACCACCAGGGAAGTCCCGTAAGATGTTTATTATTTCACCTAACAGTTAATGCAGAGGTTGGCGGGTTTGACAGCTTAACCATGTTATCAAGGACCCAGATTTTTTCCACCTCTCACTTTGTGATCTTGGCATTTCTCTCTCTCTCTCTGATTCAAGATGGTGGCTAGAGTCATCACTGCATTCTCACGTAGCAATGTCCCAAATCAGGAAGGAAGGAGGAGAGGCAAGCAGAGCTTTCCACATGTGCTACTGTCTCTTTTACTAGGCAGGATAAACTTTCCCCAAGCAGCAGTCTTGTCTGATATTTGTTTGGCTGTGGGTCCCATAATTCCTACCTATACCAGTCTCTAGGAAATGTTAATAGGAATCCCAGGTTCGCTTAGCCCAATTATGATTTGTCCCCTCAGACCGGATCCAGAGCCACCTGATCAAATTAGGATTCTGTGAACCAGAGAGGATGTCAGCGCTAGGAATATGCTTAAGGAAACCTAGTTATATGTTTAAGATTTGGGTTGGCAATCTTGATCTGCTCAATGCCAAAATGGTGCTTCATTCATTCCTGTAGTTTATCCCAGTGAAATAATTCTCCTACTGTGGTTCTGGCTTTATGATCTGTATACATTTAATAATTTGTATGGAGCTTTAAAAATTATAGTGTGATTCCATGCGTATTATACAATTTTAATGTCAGTGCTTTATGTTGATACCAATAGTATGCCAGAGGATGGAATTTAAACCTGGGGATGATGATCATACAACAAAAAGAAGCAACATCAGAACACTGGCTTCCAACACTTCATGAGTTTGTCTCAAGGTGTTTGACCATTGGTTCCACACTTATCAACCAGCAACAACAAAGCAACAGCCAGCAAATCTACGCAAAATGTCAACTGACTGCGATGAATGAACTGGTTGGGTCAACAGAAATGATCCATCTTTTATCATGTTGTTCTAGATGGTGTCCTATAACGTGGTCAAAAGTCCTGATTTATCAGGGACTGGGGGTTTTCCTGGGATGCAGGACTTCCAGTTTTGAAACCAGGACAGACCTAGATTTCAATTTTAAAACAGAAGTCCCAGGAAAACTGGGATAATTTGGTCACTCTAGTTTCTGGCCTACTATCAAAATATGCTTCTATGCATTAGTTGCTGTACTAAGTTCACAGGCCCCTAAGTTTTCCTAGCAAATCAATAAGCAGTGTGTCTAGCTTTCTCTTGTGAATGATATTTTTTCCTGTAATTAAAACATCTAAATTAAGAGAACCACATGTATATTTTAAATATTCTTTGCTTCTTCTACTGTTGAAGATTTCCCTGGGAAACTTTTAGAAATATTTTTCCTTGATTGTGAAGAAAGGCACACGGGAAGACCTTGTAAACTTTTGCTTCTGCTTTTTTCTGTCTGCTCCCAAGCCCAACAAATGTACTTGGCAGCTGATCTCAGAACCCACCCATGGAGCTATTTGTATTTAAAGATACTTCAACCTCTTCACTGGTTATGCACTGCTGCTCTTACCTGTCTATTAGAAATTATGTAGAACCCTTTAAAAAGTTAAACTTTCTGGATCCTGTACAATGCCTCTATTGGGAGTCAGGTATAGATAAGGAATGTGAAGTGGGTTTGGGCCCAGGGACTTTTATTGATGCTTTTCATAAAGTTCCCCAGGTATTCCGAACATAACTACCGCCAGCCTTAGAAGCAACTGGCTAGAATATGTCACTCAACTTGAGTGACAACTAAAATTGTAGTTGTACTATTAAAAAAGGACCTTACAAAGTTGCAAAATTGCTCATCTTTGCTTTTCTTCCCTTCTCTCTCTTTTTCTCCCTTTCTTCCTCCTTTTCTTCAATGGTAGCAATTTATGTGAACATTGAGGGCAATTTAAAGCAATGTTCATGGAATGAAACTTATAGATCTTTGAAGTGAATTAAAATATAACTTCTGAAAATTCAGAAGGCTGTTTGCCATCTAAAGGAATATGAGACTTGAACAGAAGCTCAGAAGAAAGAGATCTCTGGGTTTATTCCTAGCCAGGACATACCAGGCTGTGTTACTCTTCCCCTATCGTCATCTGTGTGGTCTACTTCTCATGCCTTCATGGTCCTAATCCATTGAGAAGCAGTGGGCAGAGGCACATTTGATTTACATTGCTTGTTAGGCCACTGGTCTCTTGGCTAAGCCAGGCCACAGAGATGAGAAATCACAGCCTAGCTTCCTGTAATATGACAAAAGCAAGCTGCATAGCAGTAAATGTTCTCATTAGGGCCTCTTTAACTGCTCAGACTGATTCTATTTTTTCAGCCACCAGAATAGTTAATACAATG
This sequence comes from Muntiacus reevesi, assembly GCF_963930625.1. Lineage (NCBI taxonomy): Eukaryota > Metazoa > Chordata > Mammalia > Artiodactyla > Cervidae > Muntiacus > Muntiacus reevesi. Next base: position 247,357,530 of record NC_089249.1, read on the forward strand.
TGTGGGACAACATGATTTCCATTGGGGCACAATCAAAAAGGAAGCTACTTTCCACACGTTCTTTAATCTCTTTCCTTACATCAACCTGAAGCAGAGTAGAGTTCCCCCTGGGATTCCTGCTCATCAGCCCTGCCTCCTACAAAAGGGAGATTTTGCCTCGACAGTTCCAGAGTCTTGATTCAAAGGTAAAACAATTAGTACACATTAATCATCACAAGGATGGTACTAAAAGCATAATCCTCTTAGAACTGGAACAAATTAAATTGAAAGTAGTAGTATAAAATCAAGCAGAAAAAGACCACACAAATGCAAGAAAGATGAGAGGACATTACTCTGAAATCCCAAATGTCACTGCCAAAGAGGGCACCCAAGCATCTTCTTCTCTCTTGACACCAAAGTTACCCTGCCTTCTTCAGTTGCCTGTAAAACCCAAAAGCTCTCCATTCTAGGGCCACATAAGCATCTTCTCACAAATCTAGAAGTGTTGTGGACACTTGCAGGCTACAGTTAAATAGTCTGACATCTGATGTATTTTCCAAATGTGGAAGCTTGCCCCTAAAGCCTAGAATAGACCACCAAGGATTTCTCCAGGAAGATGAGGGGAAAAAAAGAAACCTCCTTTTTGACAAAAGGAGGATCTTCACTGAAATTTCCAAATGAGGTCAGCCCTGGGTGGAAGTTTGGTATAGACAAGGAATGTTAGCTTCCTTTACACCCAACCCTAGAACCCTGTCGTCCTTCTTTTCTCTTTTCTCTTTTCTGAGCTTCAGCCTTGAGGTGAGAGCGATCTGGGAAGAGAAGTCATGTAACGCAAGAAGTAACATTGCTGGCATGCCCCGTGGCAGCTGAAAGACAAGAAAGATGGATGGGTCCTTCCTTCATGGAAGGATAGACTATGCTGATGATAGATATACCCAGAATCCAGGTAAGGGTTCAAAGGTATCTTTCATCCTTCCTCAAGTTGCCCTTCCTGGGGCCCTGAATGTTCCTTTTGAACCTCCCTCACACTTTCTATCCTTTTTATACTCTCTCAGGTTCCCAGCCATGTTCACATGTCCCTTGTCATAGAGACAGTCCCATTTCATCCGTATCTTTCTCCTCTAGCCAATAAGGCCAGTTTGCTCCAGATCCACAGCATGTCAAAGTAATAACCGTACACCAAGAAACTCATGAACTCCTCTCTTAATCCTTTGTAGCACAACTGATTAGGAAAAAAAAAAAATCCCTTCCACCAAAAATGAGATAATGAGGACCCGAAGGAAGAAAGAGATCAGAGAATCCATTCTGCCACCAAAGATGTCTGGAACTTGCTGTTTTATTACACAATAGAAGAGAATTAAAAGAGAGAGGATGGTACTTAAAATCAGGAATTATGGGTGGACTTTTCATACTAGTGTAGAGACTACTAGAGGTAGATGTATCTTCTCAGAGTCCATATATCCCTGCTTATCAAGTTGGAATCTCCTCCAGGTGTAATCAGACTTCTAAGGAACCTGGTTTATAAGTTCAGTTCCTTAATTTATTCTTGAAGCTCATACTACTGATTAATGGCCCAAGATTTTAAACTGTCTGTTTTTGTTCTCACCTTTCCCCTTTTTTTCCGCTCAGTATATCACTACTAGAAACAGATAGCATGATGCTAGGAAGAAGGCCAACAGTCATTCGCCTGAGCTGAGATTCTTGCTTGCAAGCTCCCCAGAGTCCTCCTAGGTCAGTGCTGTGTGTCTGTCGGACATATTAAGGAGGTGTTTGGTTTACCCGCCCATGGCAGAGTTTAAGTCATGTGATTATAAACTTTGTGCCATTTCCAAAATGGAAAATATTCAGCTTTTGATGAGATTATTAGCTTTCCTCCTCTCTGGGTCCAACAAATGAAAACCAGATTTGCATGAATAAATAACAATCAAGCGCTGAAATGATTTATTTAGTGAAGTTACTGTTTTGGAAACTAAATCAATGTGTCATGTCAAGATCCAATCTGCCCTTCACTCACATGGCAAAGGAGACTTCTCCAGGGTCTACTAGAAAAAAAAAAAATGTTGGAATCCTATTAATAGTTTACTCCTGCTATGTGAGAATTACAGTGGAATCCAGCTATGAGAACAAAAGCTTGAAATAATGTTTCTGAGAACATCCTGATAGTGGTGTGTGCTATTTCTTATTGTATTCAAGACACCATGAATAACTCTCCCCAGAAGGAAAGGAAACAAAGCAAAGGGCAACATATTTTCCCACTGTGTAAATTTCCTTCCTCCAGGAGAAACAGTTAGAATTGGAAGACAAATGCTATGGTCATTATTTGTCAGAATGTTGACATGACGACAGCTTCAAAGGTGTGTTAGGCTACACTAATGCATGCTCTTTTTTAAAAAGACAATAGGAATTGAAAATCATACATTGCATCAAAGCCTTCTAACTCTACTGAGACAAGTCTATGGAAAACTCAAACCAAGATGTAGGGCTATTTTTGCATAAATTGTTTGGAAGGTTTGGTGCATGGGAACTGCACTGTCTAGAATGCTCTGGAGGTGACATACAACTCTGATCTGGGTAATCTGATCATCAGTATCAGAGCTGATGACCTCAGCTACCCACAGAACCATCTGCAGCTAATTCAAGTCATCCTCCTGGCATTAATCCAAGGCTGGTAATGTGAATCAGTTCTCTAAATGCTCAGGGACCTCAGTAAATAGTGGGCTTAGACAGTTGGTGGTACCAACCTGGATACAAAGACCAGAGGTCAGGGTGGACTAGGGGGGAGGGCTGTGCCTTAGACCAAACCCTAGCTCTGTTATTTACCGGATGAATGGCTTTGAGATAAATTGTTTAATTTCTTTGAGCCCTTGTTTTTTATTTACAAAATGGGAACAGTATTATCTTAACTTGCAGGGGTATTGAGAAAAGCAGAGACATTGCCTGTGAGGTTCTTGGCACAAATAGGGTGTGTACTGTGTTTATTTGTTTATATTTATTTACTTACTTTAGTACTTAATGCATCTCTGTAGCAGAGACTCTTAACTTGGGAATTTAAAGACATAAAGGACCTAAACTCTACCTGCTCCACTGAAATTATGTGCAAAATATCATGCACGTGTGTATTTCCTAAAGGCTAAAGTTCATAACTTTCCTAATATTCTCAAAGGGGTCTGTGAGCAAAAGAAACAATAAAGTCAACTATTTTCTGATTTGGCTTCATCTATGTGGTGTTCCCACAGCTCAGAATTTAAAAAAAAGTTTGTATGTTTACTGTACCTAGTCATTCTCTCTCCAATGTAAAGCAAAGTTCTTTGTGTGTATGGGTATGTGGGTGTTCACATGGAAATGCATGCTTGTGGGTTTAGGGAATGCTAATTTTATAATGAACCACAAGTTTACTGAGAAAAGACAGAACAATTGTGAGACCAAAGAAGCTGATGACAGATGTGCACATGGGGTGGTGCGTGGGATGCTGTGGGAAGAACACCAAGGGAGGAAGCAGGGAGCAGAGAGCATGAAGGAAGAGAACAGTGCTGGGGCAAGGCTGAGAGCCCACTGGCATTCATTTTGCTGGGGACTGGGCAGACACAAGACCCCACTGGACTTGTGGGAGGGTTGCTACTGTGAGCGGTGTATGTGATCCTGTGCCAGATATGGGGAGGGCTTGCAAGGAATCAGCAGGAAAGAGTGTGTGGTGTCTTTAAAGGAAATACTGCAATGTGTTCTAGAAGAGAGAAATGTATTTCAGTTCAGTTCAATCCAGTCCCTTAGTCACATCCGACTCTGCGATCCGATGGACTGTAGCACGCCAGGCTTCCCTGTCCATCACCAACTCTCAGAGCTTACTCAAACTCATGTCCATAGAGTCGGTGATGCCATCCAACCAACAACATCCTCTGTTGTCCCCTTCTCCTCCTGCCTTCAATCTTTCCTACCATTAGGGTCTTTTCCAATATATTTCAAGGTAGAGGCAAATTATATAAAATAGATAAAATAAGTTATAATCTGGTAAGCAAAAGATTCACAGAGATGCAAAGAAAAATTCATAGACTTGTTGCTTCCTCATTCAGCTGGCATCCCTTTGCCCAGATGCTAGTGATTCACTTCACCTCAGGGCAGGCTGGTATTTGTACACACATATATACCTATATTCATACAAATGTGTGTGTGTGTTACTCAAGCTCTTGACCAAACTTCTTGAGCTTCTCCCTCACAGGACATAGCTATGTGTATACGTATGCACATATATAAACACATTACCAAACATGCCTTAATGTTGACTATTTGCTGGGAACTGTGCTAAGAGTTTAAAGTTCATTCCTATTTAATCCTTAAAGCAACCCTATCAGAAAGACGTTTTTATTGGTTTCCATTTTACTGATGAAGAAACTGAGGCTTCCTAAGGGTGAAGTGATTTTTCCAAGGTCATGCATTAAGTTGTTTAGTTGGAACTTCAATTAAAAAGGTTTGAGGCTGGAGACTGTAATATAAGTTATATTCCTAAGGCAGATGGCATCAATTTACAAAATGCTAGGGCAGTGATTTAAACAGAAGAAGAAGAGTCAGGGACTCAGGTTTGACGCTGCTTCTGAGTCTCATGGAGCCGTTTCATAATACTCCCCAATGTGGATGTATGACATCTTAACCTTGTACTGTGCTCGGCCGTGTTTTATTACTTCTCTGTACACCAGGCAATAGAACTCTAAACAGAGAGGAGAGGTCAGCTTAAGAAAGGAGCATAAAACTGTTGAGAACCCTTTTATTTTTTTCTACACCAGTCCCACAGGTCTGAGAAAGTCAAGGACTTGATATTTACCATTCATTGGCTTGACACAAATGGAAATCCACACTCAGAAGCCACAAAAAGCTAAGAAAATGAAGTTCACCACCTCCCAGCAGTCCTGGTCGTGCAGAAAGGACATGTTGGAGGTGATCTTTTATGGCTGTTGGTTAGTTCCTCATGAGCAGTGTCAGGCTAGGAACCAGCAGGGAGAAAGGGTCCCTTCTGTTATGAGCCTGGAGAGTGTCTTGACCTTCACAGATGTCTTGTATATTGCCTATCTCTGAAGATTAGAATTTTGGTGAAGTTTCTCAAAGGTCACTGAGGTTTCTGAATTCCGAACAATTTATCAAGTACTGCACACTCTTCTGCCTCAATTGTTTGCGTCACCTTTCTTCTCTGCAACTCCTGCAGCTTGCTTCTTCCTCCATATTGCACCTCTGTCTTTCACTCTCCCAACTCCATTAAGTCCGAGATTGAATGACACTGACCTGGCAATACACAGCCAGATTTCTGCTGCTTGAATACAGCTCCCGAGGTATTTGGGGCTTACTTGGAGAAACAGGGACGTTGTAACACATTTAGGATGGATGCAGATAACCATATGCATGCAATTTTCTGTTGACTTTTCTGCTGAGGTTTTGGTTATACTCTGACTACTTTTCTCTGAGGTTTTTATTATCATTGAATTCAGGAAAAAATCAATGACAGATTAAATTCATAGTAAATGTGTGTATTTTCTTTGTTTGTTTACATGGCCAACATGTATTCTCCTCCATTCCTAGGTATATAAGTTTCTGGAAATTACTCATGTCTATGACCTTCATTACTGTTGTCCAAGCTCCTATCATGTAGTTGGTACTCCATAAATATTTGTTGAAGAAATGAATAAATGGCAAAATGTGAATTTGAACCCCCAACCAGACAGCCTTATTCATCTTGAGCTCCTAGTTCCTAACATAGTACACATTTGTGATCAGTCTAAATAATTAACATGAGCTATTCCTGCAAATTCTGGGTAGAAGGGCTGTGGTGCGCCATAAGTCATAAAGAGGAGGAGCCCAAAGCTAAACTTTCCTTTGCAGGATCACACTAGGGCAATAGATGAGGGGAAGGATTTGGGGAGAATCAGTCATCTCTGGTCTTTGGGACCCCAGAATTCCTGTTCCTTGATTCACCAGGATTTTACTAGTACCCCTACTTGCAACTTGACCTCTGCTGTACAATAAAATCTTAGCCATGGACCCGCTTCTACCTTTAATCCTAGGAGATATTTCCATCTTTATAGCACCTTTACCAACACAGGACTTTCATCCATAGAAGAAGCCTTAATAGTGGGCACTTAAGAACAGAACAGGCCCACAGGGGAGATAATTAGAAGCAGGTGTTCATTTTTTGTTCTTACTCAAATTCTATCATTTTGGCATCATCTTGCTCTATCTCCACAAAAAGGGAGTCATTTCCTCAGTTCCTTTGTGGTATTTCCTCTTTTTGAGGGAGAAGAAAACTCCCAGGGAAGAAACCAGATCAGCCTAACTGAAAAAAAATAAGGCTCTAAAGAACCCTTAAGCTCCTCCCTCACATACCACCATTTCTAATCAGTGTTCTTGGTAACCACTTTAAAAGGGTTCCACCTCCCTTATGATTTTTTTATTAGGAAAAGCAATCCCACTTTAAAAAATAGAAGGCATTGCAGCCAACGTATTTGGAGACTATATTTTATTTATTGATTTAAAAAAATAAGAATTTTTTTTGAAGTTGTATTTATGTGGTATCAGCCCTTGAATAAAATATGACAATGTATGCATAGTATAAATGAATGAAATTCTCCATGTACAGTGTGGTAATTAATGATGTATGAAAAATGTTGCATGTACTTTTCCCTTATATAATAATAATTACTATACAAGTTTCTTCATATGTATATGATGCTGGATATCCTCTTATGTGGGTCTGAAAGGATCTCTGGATCAAGAGTCAGGAGCTCTAAGGTTTAATCTTGGCTGTTTCTATCTTTCCCTTGGGCAAATCAATTAAGTTTTTCTAAACTTTTAGCATCCTAGTTTTGAGAAGGATATTATTATAGTTTATGGGATAAAAGCTCTGGAGCTTGACAGTCTTAGATTCCAGCTAGATTCTTATAAGCTACATGATTCGATTCATTTCTCTTCCCTGGTCCCTTTATAGAGATAATATCAGCACTTACCTAACAAGTTTACATATTAAGAGATATAATCTATGGACTCCTGCCTCAAAGTTGACTGTAATAGGAATATGGCAGGTTAAAAATGCCATTGAAATAACCGGGAAAAAAGAATAAATTACAAAAATCAACTTGTCAAAGCAAAAGACAGCTATGGGAACTACAAGAACTCGCTAAACCCCAGAGAATAAAGATTCCTTGATAGGAAATCCAGTGGTCCTTGGCAATTTTCTTAACTGGAGGCATTTGCAAATTATAATATTGGCCTAAAGATTGGACTTAAATCATATGGAGGGATTTTATGGAGGAAAGATAAATCATGAGAGGTTTTGGCAGTCAAGATCAGACATGATAAACTTATTTGTAAATTATTTGTGATTTCATTCCATTGCTGGGTTAATGTTTATGTTTACTTAAATGTGATACAAATCTACTACTTCACATTTCTTTATACCTTTTAAATACCATGTTGTATCTACACATCTTTCAATATTTCATTTTCAGCCACTTCATTCATTTCAATCATTTCAACATATTGAAGCCCCAAACACAGGGAAACATGCTGAGTTCTAAGAGTATATGTGAGACTTGAGGGGCTGGGGAGAAAGAAGTGAAAACTCTCATACTCTTGCAATGCTTGTAGTGTGAGCAATTGTCTTAATCCATCTGTGCATCAGGGGATTCCCAGAAAGTGGACTTTTAGGTTTAAGACTAGGAGAATTCTAGAAAAACCAGATTGAACTGGTTACCCTAGGTGTTTAGGAGGAAACATCCCACTATAGGGAATGGGGGACTGACTGCAAAAAAAAAAAAATACACAACTTTTCTCTTTCCTCAAGACATTTACCAAATATGTAGCTTCTATAAGATATGGAGCCTAAGAATTAACTTTAAAGTTTTACACTTTCATAGTTGAGGAGATTCATCAAGTTTCCCAAACAAAAACCTGGAAGGGCCATGCCAGAGGAACCAAAGATGCAATATTTGCTGTTGTTTAATTGCTAAGTTATGTCCAACTCTTTTGTGATAACATGGACTGCAGCCTGCCAGGCTTTTCCATGAGATTTCCCAGGCAAGAATACTGGAGTGAATTGCCATTTCCTTCTCCAGGGGATCTTCCCAACTCAGGGATTGAACCTGTCTCCTGTTTCTCCTACAGGTGGATTCTTTACCACCGAAGCACCAGGGAAGCCCCAAATCTTACTAAAAGTGCAACTCAGTCATAATCCAGTCAACCCATGATAGGATTCTACTGATCAGCTTCTCACTGTCTAAGGAGGAAAGGGGAACCCCTATTAGTAAAAAGTAAAATATGATGATTCTATGGTTCTTTTATCTCAGTGTTCAGCATAGAATAAAAATGACAAGACACAAAAGAGGCAGGAAAATTTGTGCAATAATCAAGAAAAAATAAACCTAGCTAATAGAAACAGACCTGCAGATAAGATATTGGAAATTACAGACAAGAAGTTTAAAATGACTATGATAAATGTTCTAAGGAAAATTGATAGATGAAAAAAAAGAAAAATTTTAGAATTTCAATCAAGAATTATATTAAAAGAATCAAGTAATCTAGAAATACAAACACAATATTCAAACTGGAGTCTGGACATAGCAGAATATGTAACTAGTAAATGCAAAAACCGATTAATGAATGGTATCCAAATTGAAATGTAAAGAGAAAAAAAGAATGGAAAGTACAAGAATCATATGCGAAACAATGAAAAGATTACATGCAGTTAGTATTCCAGGAGAGAAAACAAGGCAGAAACAAATATTTAAGCATAAAATAGTCAAGAATTTTGAAAGTTGATGAAAACTATTAACTGATAGATTCAAAAAGCTTGATGCACTTTAAGAAGATAAAAGCAGAACAAACTACATAGGCAAATCTTATTTAATCTATCAGAAGTTAAAAGATAAAGGAAAAAATAAAACAACCAGATGAAAAAGGTACATTACTTTCAAAGAAGAAGCTATAACTTTCTACTAGATATTATTGGAGTCAAAAGATAATGGAATTACATTGATAAAGTGGTGAGAGGAAAAAACTTCCAATCAGTATTTCTATAACCAGTAAAAATACTCTCCTATAATGAGTGATAAGGAGAGAACTTTTTAGACAAAGTATGAGATTGTTAATTGCAAACAAGTAGGCATTCCAAGAACTACTGTAGGAAATTCTTCAGGGTGGAGAAAAGTTTTCCCTATTGGAAATTGGAAGAAATGAAGAGCACCATAAATGATAGATGAGTAAATATAAACAAATACTGTTTAAAACAACAATAAAGCTATTAAGGAGTTCATAAAATCATAGAAGTAAAAGGACATGTCAACAGTAGCAAAGAGGATGCAAGGGCAAGAAAGTAATGAAGCTAATTTTGTTGTTGTTATTCAGGAAATGGAAAAAGTACTAAACACAGACTGTTAAATTCAGGGTTGCATATTGAAATCTTTAGGATAATTACTAAAAACAAAATACAAGAATATAGAACTATAAAGCTAATAGAGAAAAAATTAGTATAATCATACTTGAGAAATGTAAAAGAAGGAAGGAAAGCAGGAATAAAGAAATTAAAATATGTGAAAAATAGAAATCTAAAATGAGTGTCAAAATTACAAACAAGGTAAATTCTTTTAAAAATTGAATTTGTAAAGACTTGTCTATGTGCCATTTATAAGAGACAGAAGTTAAATATAAAATCAGTTAGGTTGAAAATAAAAGGATGAAAAGATGCATCATGAAAATAATAACAAAGAAAAGCACAGAGCATGGCACATAGACAATAATTATTTGATAAAAGAATGGAGGACGGAAGGAGGGAGGAAGGAGTAATACAGGAAATGGGTTGAGGAATTGTAAAGTAGAAGTAGGGGCCAGTTTAGATGTGGTGAATTTTTAGGTAAAAAGAAAATGATGGTATGGAATATGTGGAATAGGTGGATGCAGCCAAGATAGAGTGAAGAGTACTTACTAATACTAATAACTTACTAATGAACTAAGTATCATGACTTGGGAAGAGAAATCACAGTGATTTCCAGTTTCTATTATGAACACCTGGGTAGATGCAGGTACTGTTTGTTAAGCCAGTTAGGGGCAGATTAAAAGAAAGATCTTAAAAGTCTCTAATGGACTTTACTTCCTTTCTGTAAAGTGAAGTGAACATAATCCAGTCTCTCCTTGACGACTGAGTAATTTACAGAGGCAAAGCAGGGAATGTGGTCCTGGGCTGTAGAGAGAGATGCAAAGTTGTGACACTGAAACAGACCATTTACAAAGAAAATTACAGTGCTTATTTACTCATTTAGAAGTGAAGTACTTGCCTTTTATATCAGTTTCTTCTATAGTAAATTACTCTATTTCATGATTCTAAGATGCAAATATTTTCACAACTTAACATCTCAGAAATTGAAATGTTTTCCTAGTCACAGTGCATGCCTGAGAATTACTATTTGTAGCACCTGAGGCAGGTAGTTTATTTGGGAATCAGTCTCCCAGGTCAGCAGTGGGTGAGTGAACAGGGAAGGAAAGGATGTTAATGCAAGGTAGTGTTATTGAATGGTCAAGGTTATAGGTGACTTGTAAATCATCCTAGACTTTCTGTGGAGACCTTTGTAAAGTGTTGCTCAGTATCATCTGCCTGAGGACCCTGTCTACTGTTGATAAAAAGTTGCCCCATGGGGCATAAATTCTGCACATCTTCTGTTGCAAATGTGAAAGGATCAAAACTGCAGGATGTCACACTGCAAAGTCAGAGAAATTCTGGGGCATAAACCAAGATAGAAATGAGCCAAAGTCTCCACCGAACTGTTGCATGTGAGGTATTGCTCAAAAGGCATCTGTGGTTTATGGTTTAATTGTAATTCTTTCTTTCTTTCTTGGTGTTGCCTACAATAATGACACATTTTACAACTGATGACATCTTAAATGTAATGGAAGACAGACTTTTATTCCATAGGTAGGTAGATAGGTTGATCTTGCAAAGGTGAATTTTGTTGAAGTGAGATTTGAATAAACCACATTTGTAAAGCTAAATTAAGCCATTGGGGGTCTTCAAAGCAGAGGTGGGGTATATCACTTGCTCTCGTTGGAACTGTACAGATGAGTTTCCACATATAAGAATTTCTCTACCATGGAAAATGTTTTACCTGAAAAGAACAAGTAGAATGATAGAATGGTGATCTGTCATAGATAACTGGTAGAGAGGAGCAATTTTCATCTTTGTTCCTAAACAATTGAATCCTTTTTTTCAAATGAAGTTTTTTCTAGAACCCTGTTTATCTATTTTATAATACATAAAAATGGAGATTTATATACTGATTGAAGCAGAATTTGGGAGTCCCAAGACTCCATAACTGTATGACTTCTTATGCCCTCTAAGGGGCTTCTGACATTTTCCTATGGAAACTTAGAGTTCCAGCAACAGGATTAGGAGCCTGTGATTCATAGGAGATTGCTCACCGCAGCCCTCAGGGCTTTTATTTAGTGTCCATTCACTCTTATTTTAGCCACAATTCTAGCAGGTTTAGTTATTTGGTTTCCTAGCTTAAAGCAGATTTATAAGCAATAAATTACAGGGAAGGAAAAGCTATTTGAGACTGGCTTGGTGATCTTCACACAGAACCGAGGCTGGAAGCTAGGATTGTTAATAACAAAATTATAGGAAGCAGTTTTTTTTAAAGGACACTATTCAGAAATATTTAGCATGTGGACCACAATCTAATCCATATCAATAGTTTGTGAAGGTGTCAGAGTACTATGGGAACATGGAGGAGCTATTTAGTATTATAGGAGAACTAGCAATTCTGTATTTGGTATAATCCTTAAGGTACTAAAGCAAATCATTTGTAATAATTCCCATGAAAAGTAACTTAAAATGGTTTGATGTATAATGTCAAGTTTCAATTAGGTGGAACAAGTCCATGAGTAGAGTATTTTATTTCTCAAAGTTATTGAAGAAATAAGACATCACTGTGTGTATTGGTATTCTTTTATCTCTCAAGTGATAGAAAATCCAATTATAACTGGTATACAGGTGAAAAGAATAGTTGAAAGTCAAGGAGCTTCAGGTGGGGTTTGATCCAGTATGTTACTCATGTTACCAAAGACCTGATTTCTTCTGTTCTCCATTTTGCTTTCCATATTCCCCATAAATCTGCCATTTAATGGCTATAGGATGGCTGGTTTCTTCCTCACTCATGTCCAATAGGAATAGGGCAGAGGCAGTGAAGAGACAGAGAGGAATTAGTTTTCCTTCCTCAATCACTAAGAGTCTTCAGTCTGTTTGGAATGACACAGTTAACGTGCCCATCTGTGATAATGATAACTGCAGCAATAGGAATGTGATTTTATGAATTGATTTAGACCAATCAAGATCTACCTCTTGAGCTAAAGATGGTGTTAATTCCCCTAGTCTCCAAGGTGACATACATAGAGAAATAAATGTCTGGGGTGGTAACAGACCTTACCCACACCATTGATTCTCAAGGTAAGTATTGATCAACTGAACTCTAAGCTCAGTGAAGTCTGGAGTCTCTCTTTTCCATTGATATAACACCAGCATGAGTTACAAGGCCTACCATCACAGGAACTTAATAAATATTTATAAACAAACAGATGGATTTTTTTCATTTGGGGGAAAGTGCACGAGATTTTAATTTCATTTCTGTGTTTCTTGATGCACCCTGGTTTCAGTTGTTAAGGAGCTTTTTTTGGGGGGGGGGAGGCAGGGAGTGGAGCTTAACAAGAAGTAGGAAGCATCAGGATTAGTACTATTGAACAAGAAACATTTTCTCCAAGATGTTCACACTATTTACAAAACAAAAGAGGATGAAATCATTTAGAATAAGACAAGATGAAGTCAGTCATTTATTTCTCTGATTGTGGATATCAAAGGAAGAGAGAAGAAGTGAAAGAGAAGGTCAGGGAAAGGAAAAAGTAAGAAAGAACAGAAGAAAAACAAGGAAGGAAGCAAAGAAGAAAGAAGGAAAGGGAGTAAGGAAAAAGGGAGGGAAGAAGGAAAGGTGGAAAAAAAGAAGGAAGGGAGAGAGCTATCTGTAGAATCTGGCTCCAGGGCAAAGGCACTTTGAGATGGTAGTTTATGTATCACATGACTCTGATGAGTGTGTGTGTGTGTGTGTGTGTATGCATTTCTTTTCCTGATGAAGTAAGCATCAAGCCTAGTTTGAGGTTTTAAAATTTATCAAACAACTATGAGAATGTAGACAGCAAGTTATAAATCACACAGTCACTTGGGTGTGGATAAAAGTCCTGGGCCAAATACCTGAGTGTCCACTTCGTAACAGGAATAATAAGGCTATTTGAAAACATGACCCAGACCCTAAGCTATAGTTTTGTTGTTGTTGTTGTTGTTGTTGCTTTTTTTTCTCTGCTGGAGGATTGTCTGACATGTTTATATGCACATATTGGAATTGTATCCAAAGGGGTAAAAGAAAAAAAAAAACAACTGACTTTCTGACTTTATAGTCTGTCATTGACTTTAAAGGTATTTCATGAAATGAAGTAATAACTTCAAGATCAAGGGCTTTTCCTTTGGGTCTTCATCAATTATTTATTTCACTTTCTCTTGGCAATGGCCTCCACCCACTTCTGAAATATCAACCACCATGCTGACGGTGCACTGGAAAAACTTACTCTTTGCCTTCCTGAATGCGTGTTTCATGCATTAAATTGTTTTAATCACTTCAGCTTTTACTAGAGTTTGGCAATTGGTACATTGCTGAATTGTGTGTTCCCAATTTAATGCTCTTAGAATGTATTTAAGTAAGTTCCAATGCATTTAGTCATTGCTATTCAAATGAAAGAACCATATTTCAAGGAACAGAGTCCAGGGAGAGAGATGAGGTGAGTAATGGGTAATAAGCAAAAACCATCTATCAAGGCACATTGGGGGCTGAAACAGATGGTGAAGAAATGCCCCCGAGTCTATTCCCCTTGGCCGTGGAGGGCCTACTAGTTTTATTTCCAGCAAACATACTCTTTGGCTAGCTTCCCTGCATAGCTTCTGGCTGATCTTTCTTATTTTAAGATCTTGGTGAAGTAGGAAACTCACTTGTTTCTCAGACCTAAGTTCATGAAAAAGTCAGCCCCATGGGGAAGACAAAAGTCAAGTTTAGGAGCCCCAAGTAGGTGCTGGCAGACTGAGGACTGATTTCTGATGGATGGTAGTAGGAATAAACAAAGGGATGGTGGAGTCAATAGTAAACATTCATAGCAGATGTTTATCCTCTTCTCTCTACTTTTATCACTCATCTTCCAGGTGCTCAGGACATTTTGTGGCCGTATGAATGCCCAAGTTTCAATGTTGGACCTCTATCTTTGAGAAGTTTACCCAGCTTCTCAGCTTCCAGATCTTCATGTAGAAAGTGGACAGATTGATACCAACTTTTCAAAAATATGTAGCTTACCCAAGATAATGATATGCTTTCTGTTCCACATTCTCCCTACCCAAGTCTTTGCAGAATCAGGGGTGCTAACAGTGAGTCAAAAAAGCATCACAACTAGGTGTCGAGGACTTAAAATTTGAAAACTAACCCTTCAGGCAATTCAATAATTGGTATTGTATCAACAGTGTGTATCATCCAGAGCAATCCTATTTCTAGGAGTTTATCCTGAGGAGGCATTCATCTAAGTATGCAAGGTGCACATGTAAATATCCACATCACATTATCATTTAAAATGATAAAAAGTACAAAGCACCTAGATGACCATCAAAAGGATACTGGTTAAATATGGTACATTCATAGGATAAACTGATAATCAACCTCCAAAAATGATGTGCTAACTCTTTAACAATATGAACATTTGTCTGTGTCATCATTTCAAAATAAAGAATGAGTTTATATATCAACATGTATAGTGTGATTGCATATATGAATATATGTATCCACAGCTGTACCCATACTTCACAGCTATGTAAAATCAGGTGGCTACAGAGAGATATCTGGAAGGATCTTGAATAAGATTTTAGCATTGTTTTATCTGAGTAGTGACAGCTGAGTAAATTCCTTTTTCTTATACTTTCTACCTTATGTGAATTTTTTAAAAAAAATGAACCTATGCCATATTTATCTAAAACACTAAAACTACATGTTCCCTGAAAATTTTTGTGCCAGTTTGAAACCCTGAGCATGGATATTTCTATCTCACTCTGTGCTGAACTGTATAGTTGATTATTTTCCCACTAGACTGAAATCTCCTTTAAAATCAGGGTTTCACCTTCATCCCAATCCCCTGTGCCATGTATCATTGCAATAACTGATACTTAGTGAATGGTTTTAATTCTTTAATCTAGAAGGCTGGTGATCTGGAAGCTATTCCACATTCTGGCATTGCCCGGCAGTGAGGCATGGTCAAAACTTTCTCCTGAGATGGCTCATCCTAAAGCAATCCTGCAATGATCTTGAAGGTCCCTTCTACTCCTAACCTTATCATTCTGAAACTGAACTTGTTTAACCTTCCCAAAGCAAATGAATAAAAAAAAAAAAAAATACATTGATCAGCTTTATAGGGTCCAAAATGCTATGAAATGTGGGATTAAAATTTTAAAAACCCGATACCGATGAGAATAATAGTGACCCGCTGAATATTGATGCTAACACAGAGCAAATTCTAGTCAAAGCTAAATAATTTTCTATTGCCCTTCCTCTCTCCCTGCCCTCACCTCTGGGCCTTAATTCCTTGTGGAGTTAACAGTGATACTGAGCTTGTGGATAAAAGCAGGACCTGACCTGGATTTGTTCCACATTACCCATGCCCTAGATTGAAACGTTAAAGGATTTAGAATTTTTTTTTAAAAAAGTTGCATTTTCAGTAACAGCTTCACAGTGACAGGGGAATTAATGTCAGCCAGGCAGTGATTTCCCAGTGGTTGGGTTTGTAGCAAAAGTCTTCAACTTTTATGTGTGGCCTGTTTGAAGTTGAAAATTGTTGTTAGACTCTCCAAAGTTGTTTGAGGTGTCACTCATCCTTCCCTTTTGTGTTGGGGCGAGGATGTGAAGCACAGCGGCTGGGAATAGTTCTGTGACTACCACCCCCCAAGGCAGGTCTCTGCCAGGGCCCAGTTGAGCCCATCTCCCAGGGAATTCAAAGCTTTCAGCGCAATGCAGCTCGGCATCCGTCTGCAGCCTTATCACCCACTACTCCCTTGCAGGAACTCTCCAGTCCAGAAAGAGGGGAGGATTTCATGGCCCCAAGAATGTGTCATGCACATGTATATCTCTAGCAGTTTTATTCAACATAATATTTGCCCTCCTAGGATATTGTGTTTTGTTTTATTTCTTTTTTCCCAAGGAGGCAACAGCACAGGGTAATAATAATAATAGCATAGCAACAATAGTAGTACTGGCAGCTAATATCTTATTTAGTGCTGATCATAGCCCAGACCCTTCACATAAGATGATCTGTTTTGATTGTCTCAATAATTCCATCAGCTGAATGTAAATACCACCATTTTATGGATGAGGCAACCAAGGCTCCAAGCGTAAGTGAATTAACCAAGGTCACACAGTTTATGAGTTGGGATTTGCATTCTTGATTCTGATTCTAGAATCTGGGCTGCTTGTTATTATCAGCACCTAGAAAGACACATATCTTGGAAACAGAGAAAACTACCTTCCAGTTGTGCCTCTGGAACTCACTGATTGTGTGATCTTGATCAGATATCTCCTTTACCTATAAAGTGGGGGTGATACTGTTTCCCTTGCAGGGTTGCTGAGAGAATCAGAGTCAATATTTCTCAGATCCCTAACCAATGAATGGTAGCCACTGTCACTGACCTTTGTTCATTTTCATTCTAATCATTTTTCTAGATCATGTCCTATTGTCCATTTCTGGCTACCCGAGCCCAGGGTGATGGCTCATTCCTCCTGACCTTGTATTACTCAGTAGAGGTTTTGTGTTCATCCCCAGGAGAGACAAAAGAAAGATATGAGAAGTCCAGAGATCTACAACTTAGGTGTTCCTCTGCTAATAAGCCTGGAAGAATCATACAAACCAACATTTGTGGGCCTAAACAGACTGGGAGATATGGCATTCCACACGGATATCTACCAGTGTGAAGTAGGGTAGCAATTCATTCATGGACTTTGGAGTTAGAGTTTAAATTGCAGCTCTTTGAATGCTCCAGGTGAAGCAAATGGCTATTACTGTAAGACAGTGTAGCCGGTGCTCATTGTATTACTCTGCTACCTTGACTTTTTTTGGCTGCATTGATCTTTGCCGTGCACGGGCTTTCTCTAGAAGTTGTGAGCAGGGGCTGCTCTCTAGTTGTGGTGTGCAGGCTCCTCACTGCAGTGGCTTCTCTTATTGCAGACCATGGGCTCTAGAGCACACGGGCTTCAGTAGTTGTGACTCGTGGGTGCTAGAGCCACAGGCTTAGTAGTGGCGCACAGGCGTTAGCTGCTCCACAGCATATGGGATCTTCCTGAAACAGGGATCAAACCTGTGTACCCTGCATCAACAGGTAGATTCTTAACCACTGGGCCACCGGGGAAGTCCCTAGTTTGACATTCTTTATAATTATAGAGACTGGGAAGCTAACAAGAGCATTGTCCAGACTCCATTCTGAGCAATGGGAGGTGGTGGCTGTGGCCAGCAAGAGCAGATCTTCATTTGAAGAAGGCCTCTGTCCAGCCCATACAACTGCAGTCCCATTTCCAGTGTCCAATCCCTAGAGTCAGACATGCTGATTGATGGCCGATGGAGTCAGAGGTATGAGTCAGCCTTTCTCCTGAATGAGTCCATATACTTGGCTAGTAGCACCCAAGCCCAGTTCTTTGGCCCTCTCGGAGCTTCTGCAGGCTATGCAGTATTTCTTCTGCTTGTTCTGCAACCAGAGATCTTCACTGATACACTAGAACTGTTGTGCATTAGTGTGTGCTAAGAGTCATTTCCGACTCTGCAACGCTATGGACTGTAGCCCGCCCCCACCCCAGACTCCTTTGTTCATGGGATTCTCTAAGCAAGAATACTGGAGTGGGTTGCCATGCCCTCCTTCAGGGTATCTTCCCAACCCATGGATCAAATCCACATTTCTTATGTCTCCTACATTTACAGGCAGGTTGTTTACCACTAGTATCACCAAAGAAGCCCCCTGGGACTGTTACCACAAACTAATTATTCAGCACTTTTTAAAAATTGGTGTTTAATTGCTTTACAATGTTGTGTTAGTTTATGCTGTACAGTGAATCAGCCATGTGCTATTCTGTGTCCAACTCTTTGTGTAACATATATCCCCTCCCTCTTGAACCTCCCTCCCACCCCACCCGCACATTCCACCCATCTAGGTCATCACAGAGCACTGAGATGAGCTCCTTGAGCTGAGCTGAGATCAGCAGCTTCCCACTAGCTATGTACTTTACACAGGGTAGTGTATTTATATCAAACCTAATCTCCCAATTCAACCCACCCTCCCTTCTCCCATCTCCCCACCCCGTGTCCACATGTCTGTTCTCTACTATCTGTGTCTCTGTTCCTGTCCTAGAACTAAGTTCATCTACTATTTTTCTATTTATAGATTCCACATACATGTGTTAATATATGATATGTGTTTTTCTCTTTCTGACTTATTTCACTCTGTATGACAGACTCTAGGTCCAAATTATTTAACTTCTCTGAGCCCATTTCTTCCTCTGCAAAATAGTATATAATAAAGAGTTGCCTCAAATGAAACAATGCATGTAAAATATTTATTACAGAGTATGCTGCTACAAATGAGCTCTCACAAAGGACAAGCAAGTAAACAGGGAATTAGAATTAGGTGTGATACACAGCTGGGGATGGTAGAATTCACACAGAACTTTGCAGTCCAAAGGAGGAACATGAAACACAGATTGTCTGGTCAGAGAAGGCATTTTGGAAGAAACAAACAAAGCAGTGCTAGGCTGAGATCTAAAGTCTGCCTCCAGGAGAGACATGTTCAGGAGGGTTTGGGAAGGAAGGAATGTGGTGGTTGGACCTTTTTTAGGAAAAAGGAACAGAATATCTGAAGGCCCATAGAGAGGCAGGAGAGCATGCCTTGCTTGAGGAACTGAGACAAATTTATTATGACTGTAGTGGAAAGGGTAAGAAAGGGGTTGGGTAGGGTGTAGGTAGACTGGATAGTAAACTGGAGACTGGAAAGCAGTCTGGAGTGGTTTAGAATTCATTGACCTTTCCCATGAAAACCACTCATCTGGGGAACGCCTAATTTTGCACCCTCAAGCCATCCTTTTGCAAGTATACATAAACTCAATCTAACCAAACTACAGATTCCTGGAGGATAGGGAATGTATTTCATACCTCTCAAGGGCACGGTCTTGCCTATGTAGCTTCTCCACAAATATTTATCAATTGCACCTGGTGTTAAGTAAAGTTTAATGGAGCATGCACTTTTATCTGGAGTACTTTGTGAAATAGCAAATAGCTTTCCATTCGGGTAAGGACCTTTATGCCCCACCCAACACTAGTATGGAACACTAGTTTGTTCCCTCGAACTAGAATGTCTTCAGTGTGGTGAGACTTATTTACAAAGTGAAGGACTTCTAGACAGGTTCCCTCTCTCTTTTGACCTCATTTGTTTTTTTCTTTCCTACCTGGACATTAATTATTTTCTAGTCACTTGTGTTTGTTTGTTTGTTTGTTTTAACTTAGAAATCACACCATAAGGTTGAAAGGGTTATGTGCAGATTTTTTGTTTTTTTTTTGTTTTGTAAGATGGTATTTCAGCATTCCAAAGAACACTCCTTAGCCTAGTTGGGCATTTTTGTTTCCAGGATGAGGGGCCAGTTGGAATCACCCTGGCTATTGCCCTGTGGATTTTGGAGAATATCCTGGAAGTTCTTTGTAGTCTCTTGAAGAAGAATCTAGACTGGAATTAAGAGGAATTTGGTGGATGCTCATCAAGAATCTAACAAATGTTGCCATTTCTTGGGCTAATTAGGACACAGAAACCCATTGGTCTCCAATAGTGTGCTAGAACTGGCTGTTAACAGCTTATAAAAACCAATGATGAAGTATTTAGGAATGTCTCAAGCCTCCTATCAAACCACTGGTAGCTTGAAATTATCTATAGTGGGAGTATTATACCATGGAAATCAGCCAGTGCTACAAATCAGGGCTTTACAGAGAGTGACAACCTGCTTCCTGGGTGACTATAGAGAAATGTGAAGCTCAGAAAGGCTTGCTGTGGGAGACTGGTCTGGTCTGACCTGATGCTGCTGCAGAGAATCCTATCCACCCACCAGTACTGCATCCGTTCAGCAAATACCTGCCCAGTACTTACTCTATGCCAGCTCCTGTGCTGCCCACTGTCATGGCATAAATTCTTCAAGAAAACACACGTGGTCTTTGCCCACATGGGATTTAAGCCAAACATTTACATTTTCTCCCAGTGCTTCCAAGCATATGCTTTTTATCTGGACTCTCATAATACTAGTCCTCTCTGTGGGTTCAACACTGTGTGCTGATAAACCAGCTCTGAGGGGAAAGAGGAAGCCCTGATTTGTAACACTGGCCAACTTCCATGTGTCATAAGACTATGACACAAGTTTTAATAACACATTTGAGCATACATGGAGACTTGAGGGTAAAACTAGTATTAAAATGTACGTTGTCTAAGGATTCCAAAGTTAAACTCTTTTTTTTCTTTTGTTTTTACAATTGCATGATACCCCAGCACATTCAGAAGTGCTTCCCAAATATCATTATGAGTCCCCCAAGCTTGTTTCTTTCACTTGAAACACCTTAAAACATTCTGGAGATTAGAATTTGTGATTTGCCACTTAAATATACTGGAGATGCAAGTTTAAGTTTCAAATATAAAATTACAGGAAACTACCTACTTTTTCTTTAGTGAGTGGAATTTTAATTTTTTTTAAATCATCTGAAAGGTGATGGTTTTCCATAAATATGGAAATACCATGATTTTTATTTTCCTCGGACTCTAACATTTCAAAATGGCCACAGGCTCCTGTAGGAATTAGGAAAGGATACAGAATTAAGCATGATGACTTTTAAATTTATGTTGTAAAATCCAATGTTATTCCCAGCACAGTGCCTCATTTCCGACGGAAAGCATGCTGCCAGCTTCCCACTTCTTCTATGGACGATATCACCACTCATTTTATTAAGGCCATCAGACACTCATGGAAACATGCATGATGTCGTTTTTTAATGTGAGGGAAAAGAATTTTGGAAGTGGGAGCTAGTTAACATTTCTTAAACATGTTTTTTTATTCTTGCCTTTCCCTTTTGACCTTCCTGAGGATGCATGTGGGTGTTAAATTGTTACCAAAGGGAGGGGTCGTTGTAACTACAACAGGATCCACACACATAAAGACACATTTTCCCACACACAGGACTTGGCTCTACTACACTTTAATGGAATGCTGAATGGAAAAGATGCAGGGTGTTTTTGATCTGCAGAGAAACCCAGCCAGTTTAGTGTCCATCATTTTCTTTTTTAAAAGAGCCAGATTAACGTTTGAGTTGGAAAGAAGTATGTGTCAGGGGAGGGAGTAGTTTTCCTCTCTTTTAAAACTTATATACATAATCTATTCTATTTATAAACATTTAACTAATAAAGAGAAATGTAAAGTGAAAAGTAGAAGTCTTCCTTTCCCCATCTCATCTAAGTTTAACTCCTTAAATAGCTTGATGTTTGTGTAGATTTTTTTCCTACTAATTGGAGAATCATTGATTGAGAGTCTATAATTTGTGTTAGTCATCTCACTTGAGGGTGAGAGGTTGATACAAAAATATATCTTGTATATATATTATCCTACATTTTGCTTTTGTTCATTTAAAATTGTATTCTGGGTACAGTCCTGTCACAGTGAACTTCCATACATAGGCCATTCTTTGTAAGGATTGTGTGGCGTTTCATCGTATTGGTTGTGCCTTATTATTACTAATGTTTTGATTGATCCTCTGTGGATGAGCATTTGAGTTGCTCCCACTGTTATTCAGTGGATACTGTGTCAAGTTGAATCTCTGTCTTTACACAGTAGTTGTGTTTCTCTAAAAGCGATTCCTGGGAGCTGAATTTGTAGAGGGAGAAGATTATTAATATTTGTAATTCTGAGGGGAAATATTTTTATCATGAAAAAGAAGAATATTCATTGAGTGACACAGCAAGACTCAGATACACATAAGATAAGACTAGTTCCATGATTTATTTCTGTTGTTTTCAGTACTGGCTACTCACTAGATTGACTTGAGGGAGAGGAGCTTTGTGAAACAAACTGATGTCTAGACATCACCCTGACAAATTACACAAGAATCTCTGGCATTAGAGTCCAAGTATCTGTATATATTTTATTAAGCTTCTTAAGCCAGGTTTAGAGCCACTGCTTTAATGAAGGTACCTCCAACATAACAGTGAATATGCCATATTTACTATTGTTCTGTGTCTATCTATATGCTCAAACTTGTATAAGCATGTATGTTTTATGTAGTTAGGAAAATATGATTTTTCTACTGTTTGCTTGGCTGCTTGGTACATTTGGCCCCAATTGCTATCAGTTAGCCTAGAAATATAGCAAGTGTCATGTACTGCTCTGCATACAAATAAGGATCAGGAAAATGATCAAACAGACAAATGGGAACTCTAATGGGAGAATGGTGAGAAGTCCTAGATGTGATTAAAGAGAAGATAAAAGGGCCATTAAGCAACTGTGCAGAGTAATTTTTAGCCTGAAAAATTGTAGACAGTCCTATATAAACAGAATCCATATAGGGCATTAACTACCAAGGTAAATAACCCTTTGTCTTCTACTCCTGTATTTCTTACAAAGTTTGGCTGGCAGATGGTGATAGGGTGCAGGATATTCGAATAAGTGTAGATAGGGGAAGAGTTGTCTTGTACTAGATGGGAGCTGTTACTTAAAAATACTCTGTATTTATTGTATACTTCACAGTGTATGAATTGCATTCATGAACATTATTTTATGTGACCTTCACATCAATTCTGGAGAGAAGATATTGATCCCTTATTATAGAGAAGAAGAAACTGAGACTTAGAAGGAATGAGAACAAGATCATAATGCTAACACATGGGAGAGCTGAAACAACATTATTTTACTTCTAATTTGTGTTTTTGTTGAACTAGCACCTAGAATTTCTTATAATTTCTCTGTGTTCTTTATGCTAATATACAAATCTCACCAGCGGTAAACAGTAGAGAGTGATATAGACTATGGCAATTAGGAAAGAACATGACCTGTCTAAAGGCATTCAAATTAAAAAAATGTTTAAATACTGCATGAGAAAAAGAAATGTATCTTGGGTCAGATTTAACAGACAAACTTTCAATTTGTGAACATAATTTTAGAGCATCAAGGTTTTGCTTAACAGAAAACTAGAGAAAGAATCTGCCTTAGAAGTTGACAGCAATATTTCATAGACACTTGAGATATTGGAAGCAAGTTTTAAACATGGATGAGTGTAATCTGGAAATAGATGCCTTCTAGAATCATTTTCTTTTTGTGTTTTAGAAATAGATATGAAAGCATTTATTTGTAATGCCCCTTCCCTCCAATTTCCTCTTTGTTAGATGACCTTGATATTGTTAAGCATGGTTTTGTCAACCCTGGTAATTTTCAGGAACATAACTTCCATGGTGGTCCAGGGATTGCTGTTTGTTGCCTGGAGAGGGAACACGTTATGACCCATTCCCTCACACGTTTGGATTGTTTTCCCAATTAGTGAGTAATCATTTACTGAGAATGTGCAAGGCAGTGTGTCAGGATGAGGACCAGTAATTGGGAAGTTTGGGACTGAGAGGATGGAAACAGACCGAGGTTGGTAATAGCTGGGAGAAACAAATGAAGGCAACACCGCAGTTGAGACAGAATGAGGGAGGCCAGTGGACACAACCTCGACCAAAGGCCTCAACTCTAAGGTTGAATTATTCTAACCTTATACGTCAAGGACATACTTTATCACTTTATATTTTTTTCTTAGCACTGTCTTCTCTTGATTTTCTCAACCACTCCGGAATTCACTGGGGAAGGTAGTATTAGCTGTAGTTTTTAGATTAACAGCAGCAGAAAATGGTTCAATAACTGCCTAAGGGTCAGAGTACAACATTAATAGCACAGCTGAGACCAGAACTCAGGACTCTATACAGAAATCCTCGTTTCTGCATCTCACACTTCCTCTTTCAAAACTGGTTGGGGGCTGGCCTTACGGTGAAGTCTCTCTGGTAGCTGACTCTTCCATAAACAAGAGGACCTGTCTTCAGGCTTACATTTGGGGTATGAAGAGGATGAAGAAGGGAACTGCTTCATTTCAGCAGGTGAAAGGGAGAATTACAGATGAGCTGCAGTGTTCTGTGTAGAAAGAGAAATTTATTTCTCCCCTGACTGCTAGGGAAGGAAGGAGGGGAAGGCTAACAACATGGGTGTGGGTGTGGACATGGATCCCGTATTATGTTGTTAAGCAAAGCTGTTTGTAATCTTTGAGACTGTTTCAGGAATGAGTCCATGCCAGAATGCTAGAGGCAAATAAACATTTTAATGATTTTTTTTTTTTAAAACAGCAAATTCTGGGAACTATAGACAGGAACTTAATTTTAACTACACTTGACCAAAATTTTAGGACAGGCTATTGACTAGAGAAGTTTTGGAACCTGAGCAAAGAATGTGATGAATTGTGAAGACAAACATAGGTTCCCAAAGAATGAAGCAGGCAAAAATAGCCTATTTTCTTAAAAAAAAAAAAAAAAAAAGGAGAAGAAGAAGTGTGACCACACTGAGAGATAGTGGGACATAAATCAGGATGAACTGAATTTTAGTAAAGTTTTTGTCAGAATTTCTTTTTGGAAAAATTAGTGGACTGTATACCAAATATTAATTCTGATACATTTGAAACTTGTTGGATAGTAAATGGTCTTAAATGAATTAGCAGCCATGGAAATGAATTCCATATCATGTTGGGCTTCAGACAACTCCCTACATCTACACCAGTTGTGAAGTTTAGTGATATATGGTCACTTAGTGTAGTCACTCCAATACGATTCAAATAAAAGTGATCTTGCTCAACCTAGAGAAGGTCTCCCTCGGCATGCCACTTGATTCTACCTTTGACTCAGTCCCAGTGAAATTGTTAGCAACTGTTTATATTAATATGTGCTTATAAAATTTTCAGGTTAGCAGAAACCTTTAGGGGACTGTGTTTACAGTGTCACAGAAAATTGACTTATCAGAAATTATTCATAAGAACTTTAAATAAGAAAACAAATGAAAAACATGTCTGGGGGCAGGTGAAGGAGCTGGCACTATCCATGCTCTTCCCCATGTGTGGTAAAGGAAAATGGGTGTTATGGAGGTTTCAAACCATCCCGCCATCCTTAGCAAGCCCAGTATGACTTGAAGCAGAAAGCTCAACAGGGACTTTCAGTTTAAGAGCAGCAGCATGACTTTGGGAAAAGAGGAAAGATACTTGGAAAGAAAGCAGAGGAGTGGTGAAAAGAATTGTAAGGAAAGAAAGAGTAAGAAGTTCGAAAGGAGGAGAGATTTTAGCAGCTGTCCTGAGTCAGAGTTTTCAGAAAGGAAAAGATTACACAGAACTTTGAGAAACATTTTCTATACTACCCCCTTTAAAGAAACTCACAAGATGAATTTTACATTATTTTTCAAGATTTTCTTGTATTTAAGAAAACATATCTTTGAATGTCACACAGAAGAGCCTTGGCCCATAGGGGAAGGGTCTCAGTTACTTCCATCTAATCTATACTATTATAACAGGTAACAAACTTTCATGGTGACATAAAAATGGAAGAACCTCAGGATTTCATCCTGTCCCTTGGTTTTCTCATCTTTTCTTCTTGGAAAGTCTCCATAATTTCCATGAGTTTAGCTACCAAGAAACATACCAATGACTATGGATTCTGTTGCTCTGTACCAAACCTTTCTTCTGAGTCCCAGCTTGGGACTGTAACTGACAACTAAGTATTTGGAATTCATAACCACTTCAAGCTCAGCTTGTGCAGTAAGGAAAACAATAGTTCTTCACATACTTGGAGGGGAAGGCTTATAGGTAAAGAAGCACTCCATTTTGTTAACTGCAAAATGAGAAGCCTCAGTAGTGGGATCACTAAGCCTCTTTTCAACTAGAACATTTTATGAAAAAAGAAAAGGAATAGTCTTGTTCTTCATGTTCTAAAAGGCCAGAGTGAAATTTACCAAGAGGCAGGTTTAGATGTCAGATTAAAGTGCAGAACTTTTTCAGTAGAGCTGCCTCTGAAGATAGTGAGTCTCCCATCATATGAGGCAGTTAATTCAGACCAACTGTGGAAATACCATTGAGGAGTGGATTTCTCCCCTCAGAGATTATACTGATGATTTCTGATGCCCCTTTTTGACTCTCTGTATAACATATATGTTTAAATTATATTAGTATATGTAATATATGTATACACATATGTATATACTTTAAATTATATGTAATTCAATCATTTTTTCACACAGGTAAAATTATGAAAATTTTCATAGGAACCTATCCCACCTATATGGTAAATTTTATAAATTCCTATTTATCTTGTTAATTTTTCTTTCCTTTCTGCAATTAAAAATTATGTATGTTATACATTCCATCACATGAGACCTCTTAGGTTACTTCATTTCTAAATCATTTTACAATTCTACAGAGCAAAGTCATTCCTTCTATTAACCACATCCCATCCTAAAGTTACTTGATGGGATTGACAATGCAGTTCCTACTACAGCTAACTTTGGCACTGTACAAAGTTAAGGACATGAGGGTAACTAGTCCAAGCCTGTCCCAAGTAACCTTGGTCCCAGGGCCTCATTAATCACAATATATTTTCCGTAGCAACGAATTGCACATTCAATAAAAGGCAATTGCTCTTAGCAAAAATGAAACCCTAAGAGATAGAGCAGGAGAGCATTATTTTTTATAATAGCTAGAAGAACTAAGTTTTCTTAGGAGCAAATACAGTCGGAAAACATAGTATGAAAAATGATGCCTTCCTTAGAAAGGGCTCCAGAGGGTAACTGAGCATTCTGGCTGTGAGAGGGTTTGCACTTTCTATGTCTCTCATGATAAGAGGAAACCGGGATGGTCAGAGCTCTGGTGACTGCCCCATAGCAGTGCCTTACTCTCATAGCAAAATGGAAGGTAATAATCATCATAGTAATGGCTGATAGCATTTATTAAGTGCCTACTGTATGCTATATTGTATTAAGTATCATATATACTTTATCTTCAGAGAAGGCAATGGCACCCCACTCCGGTACTCTTGCCTGGAAAATCCCATGGACGGAGGAGCCTGGTAGGCTGCAGTCCATGGGGTCGCTGAGTTGGACACGACTGAGCAACTTCACTTTCACTTTTCACTTTCATGCACTAGAGAAGGAAATGGCAACCCACTCTAGTGTTCTTGCTTGGAGAATCCCAGGGATGGGGGAGCCTGGTGGGCTCCCATCTGTGGAATTGCGCAGAGTCATATATGACTGAAGCGACTCAGCAGCAGCAGCAGCAGCAGCATACTTTATCTTGTTTAATCCTCACAGTAAATCTCAAGTAAGTCTTATTATTATTGCCAATTTTTAAGTTGACTAACCAAGGCTTCATAGTTTGTCCACTATCACAGCTAGTAGATCTCTGAGTCCAGGGCCCACATTTTCAGCCAATTGTCTGATTTTCTTTCTAGTCCTATGCTCCAGTTTACCTCCAGCAACAAGGTAGTCATTGGTCTTTGGAGGAGAATCATTATTAAAGGTAATTATCTCTCTTTGAAATTCACCTAGAGGTTATAAGACTTCAACTCAAAACTCAGAAACTAATGAAAAGGATTGAAGAATGTCCTAAATGTGCCAGAAACAGTACAGTTGTAAAATACGGTGCCTGCCCTAAGAAGCTTAGCCTTATTTAGGTCTTTCTATCTATACAACTTGATTAGATATCCATTTTTGTGGTCCATGTCCAATAATTCAAAAATAATGGATTTAAAGTTGAGCTTTATTAGAGAAATTGTCATAGAATGTCCTACAGACCTGTACTGGAATACATCCCTCATAGATATTGGATGGATAGACACTGGATAGATGCATTGATGGATGCACTTTAGGTGATGGAATGAAAGGTGATACTTCAGATTGACCTCACAGTTTGGGCGGGATTTGGATAGGTATGGAAATAAACATTGAGGCTTGAAGTTGATTCACCTGTACCTTACTTGAGTATGAATCTCACTTTGGCTTTTTCCTAACTATGTGATTTGGGGTAACTTACTGATTTCTTGAAGCATCTATTTCCTCATTCTTCAGTTCATGCTAATAATTTCCATTCTTTTGAAAGACAAAAATGAGGTAATATTCTTCCTTAGCTATTCCTACGACTGACTTCTCATTATTCAGGTCTTTGATTGCTTAGAACGGACTTCACTGGCCTCTGCACAGGAACTGTTCGGTCTGGTCATACTACTCTCTGCGCCATTGCCCTGTGATAATATGTTTTTCAAATGTTTATCACTCTCTGTACCTAGTGTATTTATGTACTTGTTTATATACTTACAGGCCTGATTCACTGAATAGAATGCAAGCTGTTTGAGGTTGGGGGATTTGTCTTTTTGTTCGTGTCTATATCACGTGCTTAAAACAGTGACTGACACAGGGTAGATATGTAGATACCTAATAGATGTTGGTCTGATGCATGCTTGAATGAATGAAAAATTAAGTGGGGATTCCTGGTGATTCAGTGGTTAGGACTTTGCATTCTCACTGTTGAGTGCCCAGGTTTGATCCTTGGTCGGGGAACTAAAATCCCACAAGCTACACAGTGCAGCCAAAAAAGATTAAATTTTAAAAACTTGAGAAAAAAAACCTTGGTAACCACCAGGGTGTTTGCCGAACAGACAAATGCCCTGGCCCCAACTCTATAGACTGATTCAGAGGATCATTTGGGGGGATTCCAGGAAATGGGAATTTTGCAAATTTCTTCATGTGATTCTGACACGCAGCTAGGTTGCAGGACGATTATGTTGTACAAATTGCTTTTGTTCTCAAGTAACTTACAGTCTTAAAGGGCAGACGCGTCACTACTCAGAGAAGGAAAAACAAACATCTCCAACAATTTGATCACCACAGGCACAAACTGGAGCACCTTTGACCTTCCTAAAGAAAAAAAAAATAAAAGGAAAGAAAGATTTTAAAGAAAAGAAGAGATAGAAGAAACGGGAGGAAAGTGCAGAGATAGAGTAGGATGAATAAGAACATAATAGAATGCCCTTCGGCCGCAGTCTGTTAGAACAATGATAAAGAAATAAGAAGGAAAATGCAGAAGAAACAGATGTAGCTGCCACAAGTTAAATACACATCTGTTAAGAATGCTCTTCTCATATGCAGGGTCAGAAAAATATGTACAAATGTAGCACCTCGCTGATTGACAGAAAAACCTCAGTTCTGGCACTGGGAATCTTGTTTTCTTGACAGCACTTTGTTTTAAAGCTGGAGGCAGAGAAATGTCTTATGCATGTCCTTAAACTGGAAGGCCTTTTGTTCAGGATACTTATACCATTTGCAGATAATGATGTGCATAGCAGTTTCAGCTGTCTGCATATGCATTTTTATGTTTTTTTATGACAGCTCTGCGTACTGAACTAAAAGGCCATTTAGAACTGTCAGGCACTGACAAGCATTACCCTTTACATTTACAATTCTGTTAGCGTGCATTGTCAGGTGGGCTCACCAGACTGCAGAAATGTGATTTCCTTTGAAACCTATGTATGACTTTAATTTAATACAGCAGCCTCAAAAAAAAAAAAAAAAAAAAAAAGAGACGGAGTGTGAGCCCAAGAGAGCTTTATTAAGTATTCTTTTTCCATTAATCTCCTACTTTTTTGTTTTTATAAGGCCTTTCCTTGCTTCCTCGTCTTCTCTCTTCCTCTTTCTCTTCTTCTCTCTCTCTCTTATTTCTTCTTTCTTTATTTTTTGTGGAATCCTTCATGTCATGCAGAAGAGAAGCCAGTCTAGGGGAAAGACTTGACCTGCCTGAGCCAAGCCAGACCATCCCTAACTTTCCATATGGCCTGAGGTTAATTTTCAGTCACACCTCTTTTTTAAAGAATGCTTGGCTCAGTGTAGAGCTGGATGAATATTCAGGGCCTGGATAGTGGGAGCGTGGAAAAAATCTACTTAATCCAACTAATGACTTATCATTGCCCATTATCAATACTACCTGTGTTTGGGACTCCCTTTCCTCCCCCCAAAATGTTGATTTCAATAGCATGAAGAACTTTTCCTATAAAAGCACTGATGTGTACCCTCTAAGAGGCAGGAAAGCAGTGTGAAACCATGGTTTTGCACTGTGGGATTTCATAGTCCACCTCGGTAACTGCCATATGTGAATGAAACAGAGAAGCCTCAACATACACTAGGCTGAACTGAAATGCTCACATCTATTTCAGTTCAGAAACAGAAACAGATTTATTCAAAGGCAATGAAGTTTGATCTTCAGTGAGCTCCTCTCTCTTGCCTAACCTGTATAGTTTCTGGGGATGGTTTGAGAGCTGATGAGAGTTCTTGATGTAGAGGAGAAGTTGAGTTACTAACAGGCAGCAGTTTTATATGAACAGAGCTAATCAATTGCTTAAAGAGATCACAGGATAGAAAAAGGCCTAAAATCTCCAGTCTCCTTTTTATAACTTAACTTTGTATTCAGAATGTTGTATTCTTTTATTATTTTATATTCTATTTATATTTATTTATTATTTATATTCTATTATTTTATAAACAATTTCATATATTGTATGTGCCTCAAATCCCATGACTCTGAACCTGCCTCTGGTTCTGACAGCAAGTCCTAAAGGGGTTCAAAAAGTACCTCTCTAGTTTGAAGAGTCAAGGTAGGCTTTTTTGTTTGCTTGTTTTTTAAGTTTGTCTTCACCTAACCCTTAAAAAGGGGCTTCCCTGGTAGCTCAGCTGGTAAAGAATCTGCCTGCAATGCAGGAGACCCCAGTTCAATTCCTGGGTCAGGAAGATCCGCTGCAGAAGGGGTAGGCTACACACTCAAGTATTCTTGGGCTTGCCTGGTGGCTCAGTTGGTCAAGAATCCACCTTCAGTGTGGGAGACTTGGGTTCGATCCCTGGATTGGGAAGATCCGCTGGAGAACGGAACAGCTACCTACTCTAGTATTCTGGTCTGGAGAAGTCCATAGGGTCACAAAGAGTTAGATTCGACTGAGCGACTTTCAGCCCTTAATAAAGTACAGGATTTGGCTAGATAGAAGTAGGCCATCACCAGAGTAGAGAGAGCGCTAGGAAAATAATGACCTACAGATAAAATTTTGAAGACCAATGTTTTTGACAATCAACAAAATATTTTTTTACTTTCTGAAACTGAGATATCCATGAAGCACAACATATGTTGTGCTTGGCTAAATGCATGGAGCAGTAGACTGGTTCCAAATAGGGAAAGGAGCATGTCAAGACTGTATACTGTCACCCTGCTTATTTAACTTATATGCAGAGTACATCATGAGAAATGCTGGGCTGGATGAAGTACAAGATGGAATCAAGATTGCTGGGAGAAATACCAATAACCTCAGATATGCAGATGACACCACATTTATGGTAGAAAGCAAAGAACTACAGAGCCTCTTGATGAAAGTGAAAGAGGAGAATGAAAAAGTTGGCTTAAAGCTCAACACTCAGAAAACTAAGATCTTGGCATCTGGTCCCATCACTTCATGGCAAATAGATGGGGAAACAGTGACAGACTTTATTTCTTTGGGCTCCAAAATCACTGCAGATGGTGACTGTAGCCATGAAATGAAAAGATGCTTGCTCCTTGGAAGTAAAGTTATGACCAACCTAGTCAGCATATTAAAAAGCAGAGGCATTACTTTGCAGACAAAGGTTCGTTTAGTCAAAGCTGTGGTTTTTCCAGTAGTCATGTATGGATGTGAGAGTTGGACTGTAAAGAAAGCTGAGCACTGAAGAATTGATGCTTTTGAACTGTGGTGTTGGAGAAGACTCTTGATAGTCCCCTGGACAGCAAGGAGATCCAAGCAGTCCATCCTAAAGGAAATCAACCCTGAATATTCATTGGAAGGACTAATGCTGAAGCTGAAATTCCAATACTTTGGCCACCAGATGTAAAGAACTGACTCATTGGAAAAGACCCTGATGCTGGGAAAGATTGAAGGCAGGAGGAGAAGGGGACTGTAGAGGACGAGATGGTTGGATGGCATCACCGACTCGATGGGCATGAGTTTGAGTAAACTCCGGGAGTTGGGGATGGACAGGGAAGCCTGGCGTGCTACAGTCCATGGGGTCTCATAGAATTGGACACAACTGAGTGACTGAACTGAACTGAAATACATTTCACTATGCTTAAAACCATGGAATCACACCCGGATCAAAATGTAGAACATATCCAGGTCCCCAGAAGTTTCCTAACCCTGAGGAAGAAATTTTTAATCCCCTCTATCAAGTTTTTCAGAAAGGCAGGGTACGGCATACTGGGAATGCTGAATTTGGTATCATGAGGTCATATTTTGTGTTAAGCTCCTAATGGTAAAGACTGTTCAGAAAGAGAATTCAACCCCATGGGCTGGGGACTTATATTCCTTTCTTCACACCAAAAACTGGGAGTACCCTCACACCCTGATTGCCTTGTCCAACTTTACACGTGGATAACAAAGTGTTTTGTGTTACCTGGTGTCTTGGAATTTCACTGATCCTTGAAGGTCACCCATTCAGGTCATAAGACTATGGACTAAGCATTGACCTTTGCCTTAGGTTCTTTAAAGATCCTATTTGCCACATTCATTCTGGGAGGGGTTCACATCAGGTTCCAACAATTTTCTTTGAATCAACTAATCAGTAACTTTCATCTCTGACAGAAAACGTGGAATGAGGCCCATGGGCTCCTGATGAAGGGTGGAGGAAAGAGAGAGCTCTAACAGGGAAGCTGAGCAGGGAGGGCATGGTGAGTGCAGATCAGGGGACTCCCACTCTGCCTTACATCTAGGCCACCTTCCTCAGCCCCACTGTGAGCCAGGCTGGTAGGAGAAAAGGAAAAAAAAAAGAGAACAAAATTCGTACAATATACTCCCCCTCTGCCCCTCCTCTTTCTTCTCTGTGTCACTAACCTCAAATGCCCTGCAGGAACCAATTACAGTATACTAATGAGTGCAGTTTCCAATAACTGCATCTGCCGGGTGTGTTACTGCCTCATCCACACGCTGACCAACACCACCGCTTCTCAGATCACCTTTCCCAGCAATGAGGCCACCTGCCTGGTGCTCACTAGCTGGCTGGGCATCTCCCTGCAGAGTCACCAGGGATGGGGGACCATAAGGACAGCTGTGGGGATGCTCGTGTCTGC
This sequence comes from Muntiacus reevesi, assembly GCF_963930625.1. NCBI lineage: Eukaryota > Metazoa > Chordata > Mammalia > Artiodactyla > Cervidae > Muntiacus > Muntiacus reevesi. The sequence continues at coordinate 247,390,842 of NC_089249.1, forward strand.
AGAATGCAAATGACTGTGGGCCATCCTGGCAAGGCAATCAACCAGTCAAGTTGGTAGCTTCACCAACTTAAAGTAGTCTTTGGAGGCTAAAACAAAAGCCACTTTCTGAAAAAGTCTCAATGGCCTGGATACGATTACAGTAAAGGGGTAAATTACTGTGGTTAAGAGCATGGACATAAGGAGTTAGGAAGACTTACCTGAGACTCATGTCTTCATCACTTCCTTGCTGTGTGACTTCCAGCAAGTTGATTAATTCCTAAAATGAGCTTCAGTTTCACCATCTATAAAATGGGAGTAATAACAGCATGTGCCTTTTAGAGTGGTTGTAAAGGTTTAAAGAATAGTTAATATAATATACAAAGCTCTTAGCATTTTGTCTTGGCTCACTGACTAAAATGAAGCTATTATTCTTCTGATAAATACTCGGTCTAATAAAGATAGAAAAATATAAGGAATAGGAATCATTGTCACTTACTAGCCAAGCCCTTTCCACTCTCTCTGGCTCTACTATTGTCTCTGCTCTGACCCAGTCCCAGGACTCTATTCAGCACTTGTATCCACCTCTATTCCATGCTGCCATCACAAATGTGATACATTCTCCATATACTTGGAGATAAACTCAGACATAACAAGTGAGAAAGGTAGATTTTTATTCATGGTATACGTGTACATATATAGGTATAAAAATACATAAAAAGACATTCCCACTCTAAGAAAGGAGTGGGAATGATGGAGATGGAGTAGGAAAAGAGATAATTTCACATTTTACTCCAGTTACTCCTAGATAATCCAAATCTTTTAAAACAAGAATGTATCCACACATTACTTGTGTGATTAAAAAAAAGAGAGAGAATAATCATGTGTTTAAGTGGTCCAAAGTTCAAGGTTGTAATATTGCTGCTTTTTTGGGTCCTAAAAACTTCCCCACATCATGGAGACCTCCCCATCAAGCCTCTCCATACCCCTTCTTGCAAAATAAAATAGCCACCCCTTCCTTACATGTCAATTATATCTCAAATTTTTTTTAAAACTCTGTTTTTTTAAAAAAAAAAAGCAAAGCAGCCACTCTTTACGATTCTGCTAACTTGTTACAAGTCCATCCTGTCACTCAAGCTTCTGACCTTCTACCCATAGATTGTAAGGATTTATTTTATAATCCTTTAAAGTGTTTTCTGAAAAAGTGACAGAGAGAGAATGAGGAAGAGAGATTGTCTCCAAATTGTAAAGAAAATGTACAAATGGATCATTTGGAAAGTGACTTGTGTCTCTGTATGGACAGTTGAGAATATATCAAAACATTTCTTTTAACTATTTGGCTCCCTTATCCACAGACAAGTCTGCTTCCTGTTCACCAGGCACAATAAGAGGGGCAAGGGTATCAGTACTGGTCAGCGCTGGCAATTAAAGATCAATACCAAATGTAGAACTACCGCACAACTGCACTCATCTCACACACTAGTAAAGTAATACTCAAAATTCTCCAAGCCAGGCTTCAGCAATACGGGAATCGTGAACTTCCAGATGTTCAAGCTGGTTTTAGAAAAGGCAGAGGAACCAGAGATCAAATTGCCAACATCTGCTGGATCATCGAAAAAGCAAGAGAGGTCCAGAAAAAATCTATTTCTGCTTTATTGACTGTGTCAAAGCCTTTGACCGTGTGGATCACAATAAACTGTGGAAACTTCTGAAAGAGATGGGAATACCAGACCACCTGGCCTGCCTCTTGAGAAACCTGTATGCAGGTCAAGAAGCAACAGTTAGAACTGGACATGGAACAACAGACTGGTTCCAAATAGGAAAAGGAATACGTCAAGGCTGTATATTATCACCCTGTTTATTTACCTTATATGCAGAGTACACCATGAGAAACACTGGGCTGGATGAAGCACAAGCTGGAATCAGGATTGCTGGGAGAAATATCAATAACCTCAGATATGCAGATGACACCACACTTAATGGTAGAAAGGGAAGAACTAAAGAGCCTCTTGATGAAAGTGAAAGAGGAGAGTGAAAAAGTTGGCTTAAAGCTCAACATTCAGAAAACTAAGATCATGGCATCCAGCCCCATCAGTTCATGGCAAATAGATGGGGAAACAGTGGAAACAGTGACAGACTTTATTTTTCTGGGCTCCAAAATCACTGCAGATGGTGATTGCAGCCATGAAATGAAAAGACACTTGCTCCTTGGAAGGAAAGTTATGACCAACCTAGACAGCATATTAAAAAGCAGAGACGTTACTTTGCAGACAAAGGTCCGTCTAGTCAAGGCTATGGTTTTTCCAGTGGTCATGTATGGATGTGAGAGTTGGACTATAAAGAAAGCTGAACACCGAAGAATTGATGCTTTTGAACTGTGGTGTTGGAGAAGACTCTTGAGAGTCCCTTGGACTGCTAGGAAATCCAACCAGTTCGTCCTAAAGGAGATCAGTCCTGGGTGTTCATTGGAGGGACTGATGTTGAAGCTGAAACTCCAATACTTTGGCCATCTGAAGCAAAGAACTGACTCATTTGAAAAGACCCTGATGCTGGGAAAGATTGAGGGCAGGAGGAGAAGGGAACGGTAGAGGAGGAGATGGTTGGATGGCATCATCGATTCAATGGACATGGGTTTGGGTGGACTCCGGGAATTGGTGATGGACAGGGAGGCCTGGCATGCTGCAATTCATGGGGTCGCAAAGAGTTGGACACAACTGAGCGACTGAACTGAACTGAACCAAATGTAGATGAACATTCCATGCCAAGCCAAGTCAGTGAGAAGTAGGAGCGGGTTAGCAGAAATCTGATGGAAACTCCCTGTGCACAGGGCTTTTTGTAGTTTGCAATTATACATTCAAATGCAGCAGAGCAGTCAGCAGCTGTTTTAGAGAGTTTGTGTTCTGTCTGGCCCTCTAAGAATGTGAAAGACTTTTCCTGGGGGTAAAATGGCAGGCCTGCTGAGAGTTCAGCAGAGACTCATCTCCCCCTTTCCCACCTTCCAGGGATTACGCCCTCCTGACCTGGCAATTTAGCACAGGCTGTTCCTTAAGCCTAGGACACACTTTCCTCAGTTCATTATCTCACACTCCTGCTTGATTTTCAGGTTTTAACTCCTAAGCATTCTAGCCTTGACCTAAATGAAGACTTATCAATTATAAGTTTGCTCCTTTGCTATGTTTGTCATAAACCAAATTATTCCCCTTTACAGTACTTATCAACCACAGTTTGTAATCACATATTAATTTGTTAATTGAATTAATTTAATGTCTGTCTTCCCAAGATTATTAAGCTCTTTCAGTAGGATTGTAAATTGTTTTATCTCCTCGTTCAGTGCTTTGCACAGTGTCTGGAGTATAGTAGAACCTCAATAAATATTTGTTGGATAAAATGGTAAATTAAGTAATTGAATTAGTCAATTACTATAGGTGTCTTATAATAAATGCTTATAAGTCTTTATGTTCTCTGCCCTATCTCCCTGAAGTCTTCTTCATTATCGAGATCTTCTTCAGCCTCAAAATACAGTAATAATGATAGGGATAATGGTGATGATATTAAATATCTTCTCAACCCTGTAAAATAATGCCAGTTTCATAGAATCATTGTGACAAAGTGAGGTAACATACATAAAAAAAAAGCATACTCACAACTATGAAGGTCAACACGATGGCTATTCTTTCCTTGCAGATGTATCTAGTCTGGTGCTAGGAAATAAAAAATGTCAGTGGCCTTTGCTTTTTAGTTCAGTTCTGTTTAGTTCAGTCTCTCAGTCTTGTCCAACTCTTTGTGACCCCATGGACTGCAGCACTCCCAGCCTTCCTGTCCATCACCAACTCCCAGAGTTTACTCAAACTCATGTCCTTTGAGTTGGTAATGCCATCCAACCATCTCATCCTGTCATCCCCTTCTCCTCCTGCCTTCAATCTTTCCCAGCATCAGGGTCTTTTTCAATGAGTCAGTTCTTCGCTTCAGGTGGCCAAAGTATTGGAGTTTCAGCATCAACAGTAGTCCTTCCAATGAATATTCAGGACTGATTTCCTTTAGGATGGACTGCTTGGATCTCCTTGCTGTCCAGGGGACTCTCAAGAGTCTTCTTCAACACCACAGTTCAAAAGCATCAGTTCTTCAGCACTCAGCTTTCTTAATAGTCCAACTCTCACATCCATACATGACTACTGGAAAAACCATAGCCTTGACTGGATGGATCTTTGTCTGCAAAGTAATGTCTCTGCTTTTTAATATGCTGTCTAGGTTGGTCATAACTTTTCTTCCAAGGAGCAAGCATCTTTTCATTTCATGGCTGCAATCACCATCTGCAGTGATTTTGGAGCCCAGAAAAATAAAGTTTGTCACTGTTTCCACTGTTTCCCCTTCTATTTCCCATGAAGTGATGGGACCAGATGCCATGAGTTTTCTTAGTTTTCTGAGTACTGAGCTTTAAGCCAGCTTTTTCACTCTCCTCTTTCACTTTCATCAAGAGGTTCTTTAGCTCTTCTTCGCTTTCTACCATAAGTGTAGTGTCATCTGCATATCTGAGATTATTGATATTTCTCCCAGCAATCTTGATTCCACCTTGTTCTTCATCCAGCCCAGAATTTCTCATGATGTACTCTGCATTTAAAAATAAGCAGGGTGACCAATTCCTACTAGGCATGAAGGCAAAAACATATTAAACCCTGGAAAGCAATTCAAATTCAATGTGAGGTCAGGGACTAAACATATACCTGTCTTTGACAGTGAATTGGCATCACAAGTCTCAAAAACAGTTGCCACACCAAACTTAAAAAAAAGCCTAGTCACAGCTTGCCTGGTGGCTCAGTCAGTAAAGAATCCATCTGCAATGCAGGAGACCTGGATTCGATCCCTTTGTTGGAAAGATCCCCTGGAAGAAGGCATGACAATCCACTCCAGTATTCTTGCATGGAGAATCCCCATGGACAGAGGAGCCTGGTGGGCTACAGTCCATGGGGTGGCGAAGAGTCAGACTCGACTGAGTGAGCACACCACAGCAACCCTGCGATGTAAGCTTATATCTATAAACTTATTTAATCTTTGTAACTCTATTATTATCAAATATCAAAGGACAGGCCCTCAAAGATTCTCCAGGAATGCAACAATTCAGCAATCTGCATCTCAGAGTGTCCCAGGTTGGCTGGGGAATCAAAACAGAGAACAGTGGCCTTACTCTTTTTTTTTTTTTTAATTATACTGTTTTTTTTTTTTTTTTTAGTTGAAGGCTAATTACTTCACAACATTTCAGTGGGTTTTGTCATACATTGATATGAATCAGCCATAGAGTTACACGTATTCCCCATCCCGATCCCTCCTCCCACCTCCCTCTCCACTCGATTCCTCTGGGTCTTCCCAGCCCACCAGGCCCGAGCACTTGTCTCATGCATCCCACCTGGGCTGGTGATCTGTTTCTCCATGGATAATATACATGCTGTTCTTTCGAAACATCCCACCCTCACTTTCTCCCACAGAGTTCAAAAGTCTGTTCTGTACTTCTGTGTCTCTTTTTCTGTTTTGCATATAGGGTTATTGTTACCATCTTTCTAAATTCCATATATATGTGTTAGTATGCTGTAATGTTCTTTATCTTTCTCGCTTACTTCACTCTGTATAATGGGCTCCAGTTTCATCCATCTCATTAGAACTGATTCAAATGAAATCTTTTTAACGGCTGAGTAATATTCCATGGTGTATATGTACCACAGCTTCCTTATCCATTCATCTGCTGATGGGCATCTAGGTTGCTTCCATGTCCTGGCTATTATAAACAGTGCTGTGATGAACATCGGGGTGCACGTGTCTCTTTCAGATCTGGTTTCCTCAGTGTGTATGCCCAGCAGGGTCATATGGCAGTTCTATTTCCAGTTTTTTAAGAAATCTCCACACTGTTTTCCATAGTGGCTGTACTAGTTTGCATTCCCACCAACAGTGTAAGAGGGTTCCATTTTCTCCACACCCTTTCCAGCATTTATTGCTTGTAGACTTTTGGATAGTAGCCATTCTGACTGGCGTGTAATGGTACCTCATTGTGGTTTTGATTTGCATTTCTCTAATAATGAGTGATGTTGAGCATCTTTTCATGTATTTATCAGCCATCTGTATGTCTTCTTTGGAGAAATGTCTGTTTAGTTCTTTGGCCCATTTTTTGATTGGGTCATTTATTTTTCTGGAATTGAGCTTCAGGAGTTGCTTGTATATTTTTGAGATTAATCCTTCGTCTGTTTCTTCATTTGCTATTATTTTCTCCCATTCTGAGGGCTGTCTTTTCACCTTACTTGTAGTTTCCTTTGTAGTGCAAAAGCCTTTAAGTTTCATTAGGTCCCATTTGTTTATTTTTGCTTTTATTTCCAATATTCTGGGAGGTGGGTCATAGAGGATCTTGCTGTGATTTATGTCGGAGAGTGTTTTGCCTATGTTCTCCTCTAGGAGTTTAGGGTTAGGGTTAGTGATTTGCACATGGTGTCTCTCCAGTGTGTCTGCATTTTGAGCTGAAGGGCAGTGGCTGTGGCTTTCTTGCTTTTGTAATTCTCTTCAGCACTCTGAGTCTGCTGGATTCAGCTGAAGATGGAAGCGTAGAGAGAGTGTTGTTATTGCTTTTCTGATGCTTTCAGTTATTTGGTCCTTGGGGGGTTATAGGTAGGGAAGAAGCATGTGATATGCAGTAGCTCTAGCCTATTAAGACCTAAGGTGGGTGATAGAGAAGGTAGTATGATTTGTAAGGCAGTAAAACTTATTACTTCCACCCCCATTCATGTACCCCACCTTCATCTTCACCACAAGCTCCCAACGTACACAGGTGAAAGGGAATGGTATCCTCAGAAGCTCCTCTGCTGTGTACAAGTGGCCGTGGCTGGGAGCTCAACATGTATATTGAGAGCTTCAGTTTCTTTATCTCTGAAATGGACATAAGAATAGTTCACATCCTATAAAGTTTGGTGAGGTTTCAATGGAATAATGCCCATGAAACCTTATCATAGTGCTTGATACAATATCACATTTTCAGCAGGTGTTAGTGATTATTGTTTTTTTTTTTTTAATGTCTAAAGTCAAGAATGAATCTGAATTCAGACCCAGATCATTCCGATCCCTAACTGCATTCTTTTCAGCTCACCCCTGATCAAATACAGGGATGTATGCCTACACTGTGAACAGAGAGGGGGGAAAAGGAAGATTAATTAAGAAAGAGCCATAAAAATTTCTCTGAATTATAAAATGGATGTAATATTAACATACGTAATTACTTTTCAACTTGAGAAGCTATAATATCAAAGATAAAAATCATGTCAGCTTCAATCTTTTTCTCATTGTAGATTCAGACCATTACATTAATGACTAAGTTTTTGAGCTGCATAATTTTTTTCTTGGAAAGATACCTTTTTGAGGAGCTAAGTACAGAAGCCCTTTTCCAGGCATACCCTGGACTTGAAGGAGGAAGGGGAACCTTCCTGTCAACGCCACTCCCCGCCTCCTACTGCTCTGATAGTCAGTGCATCCACTCCCTTTGTGAGGAAACAAAGGCAGTTAATCACCGGGCAGCCAAGTTTTGCCTTTGGCTGGGCTGTGGATGTGGCTCCCAGAACTTAGCTGGGAGCCTCAAGTGTGTGACCCCATGAGTGTCTGTGGTTCCGAGGCAGCTCCAAAAATTGCCAGTGACTGGATGTTGGTTCGTTCCTGGGGAAGAGGTCTCCAAATATCTGAAAGCTGGGCCTTTGTTCATTTTAAACAGAGGCCCTCACTCCCACCTCTCCCTTCCTGGCTCTCTGGTCTGAACCTTCCATCTGAGACACAGCCCAGCATCTGTGGGAACCACCCTTTGGAACCTTCCTCCACCCTTTGGAACCTTCCTTTGGAACCTTTTGGAACGAGAGATGTCCCAGGGAGATTTGCTGTTATCTGATGCAAGTCTAGCACCCTCTGAGGTTCTTTTCCCTTTTCAGGACCTCAGGATAGAATTGGGTCAAGGAGGAGAACCCCATTCCTCAGACTCCATGTCAAGGGGCCTGTCCAACGTCACAAATGATGCTAAATGGAACCAGAAGTTGTGTTCTCTTTTTACAGCCCTCTGAAACAATGAACAGAATGGGAGGGGAAGAAGGTAGTTTGGCTTTTCTCCTTGTTTTTTTTTTTTTTTTTTTTTTCTACTGGTGCCCATCCCTCTTATTAGGCCCTCCCACTCCTTCCTGTCCCTTTTCATTAGTTGTCACACTAGATGCTTGAAGCACTCCCTTCCCTAAGTAGAGTCTTTTCTCTGGGCTTCTTTCTTCACCCAATTCCTTTGTCACATATAGACGTTTTACCTGCTCTCTGATCCTTTCCTTCTGTTAATTCTGACTCAGCCAACTAATTATGAAAATAAAGTTCTGTTTCTCTGTTGCCTCTATCCCACCAAAAATGCCAATAAGTTTGAGATGTGCTGACTTATCACTGAGGCTACATAAAATAAAATCTTCAAAAGCTTGACAGTCTTCTTGGAGAGCAGCCTGTGCGATTCCACCTGGGAGAGAGATGCCTTGAATCCTGAGGTATTCTACACCAAGAAACCAAACAGTGCTTTTGTTTCCCTCAAATCAAGTCAATCCTTTAACTGGGGGAAGCATGAAAATGGAGAACCATGTGCTCTGTGTTAAGAAATAAGTCCACTTAACCATTAATAAAATGCCTTTTCTTTCCAATTTGACAAATACATCTTTGTAATATCCTATAAAGCTATCTTCTAACTTTAGAATTCTTGGTCTCCTTGGAATTAGCACCAGAATACGGTAAAGTAAGAAGACTTGATCCATGGTGCCAGGTCTGCAATCACTCTCGCTTCTCATCACATGCCCAGCACTATCCCACACCAGGAAGATCCTCATGTGTACTGTCAATGCCCTGGGTTTAGCCCATTACCTCAACAACTGCTCCGTCTCAGGCCTAGTGATGCCTTTGTTGTTGCTGTTGTTCATTCACCAAGTCATGCCCAGCTCTTTGCAGCCCCAGGAACTGCAGCATGCCAAGTCTCTCTGTCCCTCACCATCTCCTGGAGCTTGCTCAGGTTCATGCCCATTGAATTGGTGATGCCATCCAACCATCTCATCCCCTGTTGCCCCCTTCTCCTTTGGCCTTCTGTGATGCCTATGTATGTGCTTATGTTCCTGCAGGACTGAGACTACAACAAGACTATTCAGGTTCTGAAAGTGGGCTGAGTCATTTGGGCAGAAAATCCCAAGGTCCTTGGTTTACAGAGTATAGTCTACAAGGAGGCACAGCATAGGCTCCAGATGGCACATTCCTGTGGCCCTGTGGATCAGGTCTGGTCTAAGGGCACTTTATGAAGCTCAGGGCTAGGATAGGATTCTTCTTGCCCAAGTCTAAAGGTGTACTGACCTAAAGGTCCAATAGTTCCTGTTACATCCATGCACTTGGTATTAAGTTGCTTCTCATATGGGCCACTCTACATAGGATGCTACAAGTTTAATTCCAGAGACAGTTAATTTGTTGTTGTTGTGCAGCTGCTAAGTCCTGTCTGACTTTTTATGACCCCATGGACTGTAGCACACCAGGCTTCCCTGTCCTTCACTATCTCCTGGAGTTTGCTCAAACTCAGGTCCATTGAAACATCCAACCATCTCATCCTCTGTCGTCCCCTTCTCCTTCCATCTTCAATCTTTCCCAGCACCAGGGTCTTTTCTAATGAGTCGGCTCTTCACATCAGGTGGGCAAAGTATTGGAGCTTCAGCTGCAACATCAGTCCTTCCAGTGACTTTTCAGGGTTGATTTCCTTTCAAATGACTGGGTTGACCTCCTTGCTGTCCAATGGACTCTCGAGAATCTTTTCCAGCACCATAGTTCAAAAGCATCAATTCTTCAGGTTCAACTTTCTTTATGGTCCAACTTTCACATCCATACATGGCTACTGGAGAAACCATAACTTTGACTATATGAATCTTTGTTAGTGAGGTGATGTCTCTGCTTTTTAATATGCTGTCTAGGTTTGTCATAGCTTTTCTTCCAAGGAGCAAGCATCTTTTAATTTCACAGTTGATTTAACAATGGTTAATTAAGTATTTGCATTCACATTAAGACTGTTGACCCCTCCTGAATAGCACTGACCAGTGCATAATAGGAATTTATTAAATGCGTTATATATAAACAAATGAATGACCTACTAGAATTTTATAAATTGTTTCATATAGGAAAGGAGTGACAAGAGTGGAAATTTCAAACACTAATAGCAGATGAGAGAAACCTTGATTTGTGTACTTTAAGAAGAGTCTGCTTATTAGAGGTAGCCCCTCTATACTAGCTGAAAATACGATCTCTTCCTACTGTGACACATGCATGGCTGCACCCATAGACAAGAATGTATGCACAATGCCATGAGTCAAATATTTTTTAAAATGTTTATTTTATCTGGCTCCACTGGGTCTTCATCTCTGTGCACCTGCTTACTTTAGTTGCATCGAGCCAGGGCTGCTCTTCTTTATAGTGGCTTCTCTTGTTGCAGACACAGGCTCTAGGTACACAGGCTTCAGTATTTACAGCATATGGGCTCAGTAGTTGCGGCGGGCAGGTTTAGTTGCTCGTGGCATTTGGAGTCTTCCTGTCCAGGGATCGAACTCATGTCCTCTGCATTGGCTGACAGATTCTTATCCACTGTACCACCAGGGAAGTCCTCAAATATTTTTAGAGCAGGATTTCTCAATGTGTTGTCACAATATTGACATTTTGGGTGGGATCATTCTTTGTTGTGGGGGTAGTCCTCTGCATTGTAGGATATTTAGCAGCATCCTTGGTATCTACACACTAGAGACTGGTATCATTGCTTCCCAGTTGTGATAACCAAGAGTGTCTCTAGACAGTGCCAAATGTTCCCTGGGTGGGGATGGTAGGGGAAACAACCCCTGGCTAAGAACCATTGTTCTTAAAGAAACTGATTCTTTATAGCTTGGCATCATCATTCCCCACCCAGTCAGAATTAACACCAAGTGGAATTCACAGCAGGCTTCAGTTGCACCCAGATTCATTGTCAAAAGAAAATGAGAGTCAAGGGAACCCAAAATAATGTTGTAGTTTGCTATGTTTCATCAGTCTCTAAGATTGTATAGCAAATGGCAACTTCAAGCTAAAAGATGAAAATGTGGAGTAATGATGTTTAAATCTTTTATAGCAATAACTCTACTAATTTCTGTTCTTTTTTTTTTTTTTTTTTTTTTCAGTGCTAGGGAATGAGCCAGAGTTAATGTGCTTAAAGTTCAAACATAGAATGAGATCAGTAGGATGAGAAAGCACACACCAAAAGCATCTCTATTCTAGCTTCATGTAAGCTCTCTTGGGGTGACTCAGGAAAGGGTTATGTGGCACAGAGTCAGCAGCCCATTTCCATGGACATTCCCTAAGCCTTTTTTTTTTGCTTCTGGTCCTACCATCTTTGTTACTTCCTGTATTTCCTATATCAAAACAGGAAGTTGTGACTTAATGGCTTAGCAATGTACACATTTGTGTTTGTCATGACTTGCTAAAACCAGGATCTCATGAAATTTCAGTCTGTGTGGCTCTGAATGTTATTTTGAGTCTAAAAATCCCCAGAATGCAATTAAGCATATTTATTTGTGTTACAAGGACAAAAAAAAAAATTTTATGCATGAAAATACACAATTTTACCTCCTTCCCCACTTTTTTGAGCAGGAAAGGATTGTTTCTTGCTAAATTAGATTCCAGAATCTTTTTGGTGTTATTGTTGAGAATCTAGTTAATAAAATTAAAGAAAGAGTGAATTTAAATTATATCATAAAAAGCAAGAATGGATAGGAGATAGAAGAACTATGTATGTGCAAAAATGCCTAGGAGAAGAAAAGGAAGGAGAGAGAGATTTAGGGAATAGTTGCCATACATGTGAAGTACACTGTTGATGATCAAAATATTTTTAATTAAAAAAATATTTAAAATTTTTTTTAATTTTAAAAGTACTTTTAGTTATTTCATTATGTATTAAAGCTACTAGGAATAAATAGTAGGAGTTCTTTAAAATTTAGCTACAGAATTGTTTTTTTCTAATTTAAATAATTCAAGTTTGGCCAAGACTCAGCAATTTGAGCTCAGGGTTAATTCATGGGCTACATTTGGAAGTGACTGATTGTAGTAACTTCCTTGTCAGGCTAATCTTCACACCTACTGAAGCTGTTCTTTTACATCAAATTCCTCTTTTAATCTGGTGCTTTGGACAAGAGGGCTAAGGAAAGACTTGTCAGTCAATACACAATCCACCATATCATTCATTAAATACAAATTCATTAATGACTGTCACGTGATGGTGATATTCTGCTGACAAAAAGGAGAGGGAGACCTGACCCCTACTCTTAAAGAGCTCACAGTCTTGTCTGTAAGTAACCTGGAAGTAACATACATATGGTAATCCTCATATAAACTACATGTGTATCATCAAATGAGCTTGGAATTTTCATAACAATAGAATTTATTCTGAAATTGTACATAGCCTTCTGTAGAATCATTAAGAATTGTAGAATTTTCCAGTTGCATTAGATTGGTGTATATAATGTGAATAACAGTGTTAGAACAATTCCAGTCCACACAATTTTTGGACATCTCTAAAATAACATGATTCAGAAGATGTTTATTACATGTTTATTACATTCTGTACTTTCCTTGCTAAATCTGATATGGGTCCAACAATGAACAACACATCTTTCTAACATGATGACTCAGAATGAACACAATTTTAGGAGCAGGAGAAGCAGATGAGAAAATACCTCACTGACGCATGCCCTCTGTTGTATTTCAGCCTGATGCCACATCAAACTTAAAGCCTTTTTGCTGATTCTTAAACTAGCTGTGAGAAGGAACCATCTCTTTTCCCCTCTGGGTCTGGGGACATGCTATATTCCATTAGCAGCCTCTCTGATTTTTCATCTAAAGCTCTTTCCTTGCCTTGGATATTGGCTAACATTTTCCACTGGTCAGAAACTTTGTTTATACAGCTGATCAAGTTAACAGTTCATCTCCTCTGCTCTGTAGGCACTCCAATTCTACCGTCATCATAACTAGGATTGGCTATTTTACTTGGCAGAATTATTTCAGTAATCCAAGATAACCAAATTGGATTGGTGATCGATCAGTTTGTTCAGCACTCATTCCAGTAAATAAAACCAACTAAGCTCCAAGTGGTTAAATTGTTATTACAGTGGAGTCACAATGTGAATCAAAGCTTAAAGACCTCAGGGAATTTCATAAAATCCTACTCTGCAACCAGATGATTGTCCTGTAATATATACCAAATACCAAAGACCCATAGATTTCAGCTTTTCTTGGTGGGAATAGCTAGTTTTTCTGTGATAAATAGATGAGAAATACCACCATTTATAAAAGTGGTCCTTGAAAACTTCATTTTTTCTATTTACTCATTTTCTATTTACATTTCTATATAAAATTCTAGTGTGAAAAGAGTATGGTTGGTCATCGCAATCTTTGCATTGACAAACACGGAAGACTGAGTGTTGAGTCATAAATAAATGAACATAGTTTTGAGATATCTTGTCTGAAAGGAAAGGTGATTTTTTTAAAAATGAAAACTTGATAGATGCCTCAGAGTATATTATACAAGGAGATATAATGGGATTTTATTATAAACTCCAAACTGTGTTTTTCAAAAACCCAAATTCTAGAAAGAGCTTTGTTACTAACTTGCTATGTAAGCTTAAAACATTTTGTTTTAAGTAAACATTTTTTGTTAAACATTTTTGTTTAAGTAAACAAAATGAAGACATTTTGTTTTCATTTCCAGTAAATGAAAGTATTAATAATAATTATGCCCCTCTCCATCACTGGAGTTATCATGAGAACCAAATAGAATATTGTATATGGAAGCCCTTTCTGAAGTCTGAAAAGGTATTAAAAGGCATGAGAATGCAAACAGGGTTCCCTAAATTGTGGGATGCATTGCTGATGAGATGAGAGATATACCCCAGTGTTCAGGTTTTCGCTTTGGGAGATGTACATTAAATTGTGTTGAACTACATAGTGAGAAAGTTAATCCTTTTTCACTTCTCAGTCACCGTTTCTGATTCCTACAAAGAGCAAATTTTGTTTTGGTGGTAGCATGTCTCCAGCACATCTTTAACAGTTGCTAATCTCCCTTTCCTTAAAGGGAGAGCGCCTCTCAGGCATGGAGCCAGGCACATAACTTAGCTGAATTTTAATAACGCGATTCAGTTTTTCTTGCTCGTGTATTTTTGTCATAAATCCTTTAATGGCAAATGGTAATGTTTTTCCATTAATAGCAGTAATATAAAGTTTTGTTTCTATGCAATTTTATCTAAGTAGGGAGAAAAAGAGCCATTTTAAAGAAAAATATTAAGTAAATAATAGCAATATGTGAATTTGACAGAAATTGTGAAAGTGAGATGAATATGTTTGAAGTTTGGGAATATATATACTTGTCATTGTAAAACATAGGCTAAGACCAAGTGTGTTAGTCATTGAGATAGTTGCTATTGTTCAGTCACTAAGTCATGTCTGACTCCTTGTGACCCCATGGATTTCCAGGCCCCCTGGCCCTCTGCTATCTCCTGGAGTTTGCTCAAATTCATATCCCATGAGTCAGTCATGCCATCCAACCATCTCATCCTCTATCGCCCCCTTCTCTTCCTACCCTCAATCTTTCCCATCATCAGAGTCTTTTCCAACGAGTTGGCTATTTGCATCATGTGGCCAAGGTGTTAAAGCTTTAGCTTCAGCATCAGTCCTTCCAATGAATATTCAGGGTTGATTTCCTTTAGGATTGGCTGGTTGGATCTCTTTGCAGTCCAAGGGACTCTTAAGCGACGTCTTCAGCAATACCGTTTGAAAGCATCAGTTCTTTGGTGCTCAGCCTTCTTTATGGTCCACCTCTCATATCTATACATGACTGCTGGAAAAACCATAGTTTTGACTAGACGGACCTTTGTTGGTAAAGTGATGTCTCTGCTTTTAATACATTATACTTTTCTCATGTACCTTTGGTTCATCCCTCACCATTCTTGAAGAAGCCTTACAAAGCAACCCTTAAGGCCAGGGAAGGGAGAAAATTGGAACTTTCAGATGCCTTTTTAACTTCCACTGATAAAGCCATCCATTGAGAGAATTTAGGCACTGAATCCAACTGAAATCTTCTAAACTTTTCAGCATTAAAAATAGGTGGTGTTGACTGTGCTAAAGAGACAGCTCCCTCCTCAAGAGTCAAGTTTGTCTCATTAACTTTGGAAGGGGGTCCCGGCACACAGTGACTGAGTTGGCATATTCGGACACATATACAGTGTGTATATGTACACACATATACAATACATCAACCTCATTCAGGATGGGCTTCAACATTTTGATGAAATACATCTTGTTCCATCCTCTAGAGACCGTGTGAATCCACAAACAATTACAATTTTAAAGAAATTGTGGGTAAGCGAATCTTCTGTGATCAGAGTGTTTCCTCACCATTTTTCTATTTTCTATTTCTTTCTTTCTCAATTGAAAAGGAAGTAGAAAAATCTTCAGTTGTGTCAGAACAAGAAGGGCATTCTGTGGCATGGAAAATTTGTTGGTGGGTTTTAAAAATACAGTTTCTAAAAATTATAGATGAGCTCAATTTAGAAAAAGTGGGGAAATCACATGCTGACATGCAGTTCAGTTTGGGAGCCTATTTTTTTCCATAGAACGTTGTGCAAAGTAAAATCCCAAAGTAATGATTTCCTTTGTTAATAAATCTTGTTTGAAGTGAGGTAGTCTTGAAGCAGAAGAAATAGTAATAAAAACACCACTAGGATCATCTTCATTCCTTTCAGATGTGCTCAGCTCCAACCCAGGAAAAGTTACTGTCTCATCCCAATATTCAATACTACATCTCCTATGGGTTTTGTGTGTGTGTGTGTGTGTGTGTGTGTAATTCACATATATTTTTTTCCTACAGACTTCTAGCCTGTGTTTATACAATTATTGTTTCAAATGTAGGTATTTGACACTTTAATAACATATTATTGCACTTTAAGGAAAACACACCCTTCTGTAGTATTCTTGCTGGGTGTAGAGCTCCTCTTTAGAGCAGATGTTCTTGGCTGTTACGAAAGGGCTTTAAAATGCTGGATTCAGATGAAGCTTGGAGGCGAGCGCCAATTATGTCATATGGTGACAGTGCCCAGTTATAACACTAATAGGCTTTTCATTATTTTTAATATATTTTTTTGGTTTTAATTATTCCCATGTATATTTCAGGACTCTCATTATGGAAAGCCAGGATTAGAATTGCTACTATGGTCTTTGCCTAAACAGGACAGGAAATTTTTCATAGTCTGAAAAAGTTTTAGGAGTACTCAGAATGTCTGAAAACAAAAACAGAATCAAAGAAAATAAAAACACAAACCTCTCCCATAGCCTGGTCATTGATGACTAAATGTTTAATTTTTTATGTCTGGCATGCCATAGGTTTGTAATAAATTTGTAATGAATGAATACATACACTAAAACCAGTTTTCTATCTTTTTTTTTCAGTTCAATCGCATGCTTTCCTTATTTATCCCATTCTTAGGATCTGGAACCATTTACATTTGTTTTCCTAAAATAAGTGAAACAGTGGCTCATTCGCAGGAAGGTTATTTAATCTTTAACATCCACCTCCATGTACTTCCCACATTATTTTTGCCATGAGTTTACCTAATGCAGAGACAATAGAAATAAATTTGTTGAGAATTTTGTGGAGATTTTATACTTTGTTTGTTTGACAATCAAATGGCCCCACAAGCCAGATCCAACCTGCCTGAGGTTTTTATAAATAAAATTTTATTGGAGCGCAGCCATAATAATTGGTTTGCATATCATCTAAGACAACTTTGGAGCTTCCCTGATAGCTCAGTTAGTAAGCAATCCACCTACAACGCAGAAGACCCCAGTTCAATTCCTGGGTCAGGAAGATCCGTTGGAGAAGGGATAGACTACCAACTCCAGTATTCTTGGGTTTCCCTGGTGGCTCAGCTGGTAAAGAAGCTTTGGTGCCACAATAACAAAACTGAAGAATCATGTCAGAGACCAGATACCCTGCAAAACCTAAAATATTTATTATCTGGTCTTTTGACACAAGAGAAATTTACTCACTCTTAGAGTGGGAATTTTAGAGGCAGATAGGAGTTAGTATAGTATTCTTGAAATACTTTTTAAAGTGTTTATTAATTCAAAGTTTGACTTTATTTTGACTCAGAGATACAGGGGCTTGTCTTTATAAAAGTCTTAATATAGCATGGAAGTTAATATATCAGTTCATTAATACTAAGTTTTTAGTCTCATTTTTAATAGTAATGAAAATAATAATAACTATAACAAAGTGCTCCTCTTTTTGACGGACTAGTCTTTCCTGGGATTGCTGTGGTAAAATATGCATTCATAGAAATTAGCTGCAACTCCTTGCATCAAGATTAAATCAAATGTATTAAAGACACAGTCAGTTTGTACCTTCCTTTCCCCAAGTGATTCAGTGTACATAACTTAACTGTGATCCAGTGGGTCTCAAAGATTTAGAAATCATCTTGTGTCCTGGAGATCGATACTTTTACACCTGCCGAAGTGTTAAGGCATTTTCTGGCAGGAGTAGCAAAATACAGTATCTCAACATATGAATGCTACTGTCTGAGACTTGCTGGCTTAGCTGGGGGGTAGGAGTGGGGGGTGGACTGTACCATTGTGAGAGTAAGTATTGTGGTAAGAAGGGTAATTTGGTTTTCTCCACAATTCCCAGCCAAGCCCCTTGGGCTATGTGTATTCAATTTTACAGGATGGGTACTCACCTTACAGGATGGCCCTGGGCCAGTGAGCCTGTGTGCACATGGCAGCATCTTGAATCTTGCTGGGTGCAAGAGGAAACCCTAAGCATAGCATTGGAAAGAAAGGAAAGGGGTTTGGTTCAAGTAGTGTTCCCCGACCTGTCCCCCTCACTCTGGAAAAAGAGAACAATAATTACCATTTTATTTGTGTCTTCTGTATGCTAAATACCAAGCTAATTATATGCCAAGTAACTGAGTCCTACCCATCATTCAAAAGTATGCTGTTATTCACATTTAAAGATAAAGTAATTGAGACTTAGAGAGGTTAAGTAGTTGGCCCAAGGTCACACAGCTGCTAAGTGGCAGAGCAAGGATTAAGCTCCAAAAGACTGTTTAAAATGCTAAGTGAGGGACTTTGGGGGAAAGATTGGGTTTCCTGAGTGGGTGATGTCATTTGCACTCTGAACTGGAGTTGTTCAATATTAAAAATCCCTCCTCAAGGAAGTTGTATTCTCAACCTCAAGCAAAAAGAACTTTTGCTGTGTTGACCAAATCCCTTGGTCAAAAAAACCTGTCTGCAAACCTATGTGCCTGCTGTTCCTACCAAGCTGTAGGGAATGCTGGCAGGGCATCTACATGGGGAAAAGAGAATGAGAATTAGAAATGTTACAGGGTAGAGGGGAAATACACGCATACACACATACCATCACCACCACCAACACCAACACCCCACATGTTACATGGACCAAAGAAGCTCTCTGAAACACTAACCTAGGAGCATGCATTAAAAAAGAGTGGGTGATACTGACATTCATAGTGTCCCAGAGGGGCTGTGGGTTGTAGCTCATTCCTTAAACTCTGTGTTTGGTTGCCAAGGCTCATACCTGTGTGTTGGGTCTTGGGACACAAGTAATTTCAAAGAACTAGGCAGAATCTTTTGGGACCCCTGGAAAAAATGATAGAGGAAGTTGGGAGTCCTGTGAAAGGCCTCTCTGATCACCAGGATGGAGTTTTTTGTTTTTTTCCCAGAAGGAAAATACAAACTTATCCTCAAATAATCATTACCATTCTTATAATGCACAGTGATTCTTGTTAGCAAAGATCAGCCAAGATTTAAAGATCACTTGGTTCCAGGGAGCACCTTCCATGCATTATCTCATTGTAAAAGCGTTAGCTACTCAGTCAAGTCTGACTCTTTGTGACCCCGTGGACTCTGCTGTAGCCCGCCAGGCTCCTCTGTCCATGGAATTCTCCAGGCAAGAATACTGGAGTGGGTTGCCATGTCTGCCCTCCTCCAGGGGATCTTCCTGACCCAGGAATTGAACCTGGGTCTGCTGCATTGCAGGCAGATTCTTTACCATCTGAGAGCATTAAATCGTCCCATGGCCCTAAAATCTAAGTCCTATTGTTATTGTCATTTTAGGGAGAATTAGTAAGATCCAGGGCTGCCCTGGGCAATATGCTAGCTACTGGCCAAATGTGGTTGTTGAGCACTTGAGGACATTTATGCTGTGAATGTAAAATATACAGAATTTTGAAGACAATACAAAAAAGGAAAAAGTATGAAAGCAAAATGTCTTATTAGTAATTACTTATTGAGATGATAATATTTTAAATATATTAGCTAAAATATATTCTTAAAACTAACTTTGTGTGTACTCAGCTGCTTCAGTCATGTCTGACTCTTTGCGACCCCATGGGTTGTAGCCCACCAGGCTCCTCTCTCCATGGGATTCTCCAGGCAAGAATACTAGAGTGGATTGCCATGCCCTCCTCTAGGGTATCTTCTCAGGGATCAAATCCGAGTCTCTTGCACTTTACCCACTGAGCCATCTAGGAAGCCCAAAATTAACTTTACTTTTTTTTTTTTTTTTACTTTTTCTAATGTGACTGCTAGAAAATTTTGAATTACTTCCATGCTTCACAAATGTGGCTTGCTTTGTTTCTATTGTGCAGCTCTGGTCAAGAGCAGAGATCAACGAACAGGCCCACACCCTGGTTTTACACAGCTTATGAGCTAAAAGTGCTAGAATGATTTTTATGTTTTTAAAGCATGGTAAAATTAAAAACAAAAGCAATCTGGCCTATGAAGCATAAAATATTTGCTATCAGTCCTTTATAGAGAAATTTGCTGGTCTAGATGACTGTCCAGTCCAGGACCACTAACTCCAAAAGGTGTGCTTTACCCACTCTGAATACTGGCTTTCTACTAGATGCCAGACAGTTCACAAAATCTTTATACACAGTGTTTATTTTAATTCTGAGATTAAATAAGACTAATGACTCATGTTTATTCAAAATGTTATTATAATACTACATGCCACTAATAATGTTATTATATCCACTTTGCAGATGAGCAAGCCAAGGCTTAAAGAGATGCAGTAGCTTGTTTTATGTCACACAGCTAATAAATGACAGGACTGGAATTTAAATCTACTTCTTCTTGAAAGGTACACTTGTAGGCCCCTTGCTGTCCTGCCACTGAATTCCTGTCTATTTAGGCCAGCCTCTGTGTTGATCAATGTTGAGTTACCTACTCCATGAGTTTTCTTGCTAGTGATTTGTCCTTCCATAAATCTAATACAGGGTTCAACAAACTATCTTGGGCCCATAGGTCAAATTTGGCCCCACTGTCTTACACACACACACAGACACTTCCAAGGAGGCTCAGTGGGTAAAGAATCAGCTTGCAATGCAGGAGACACAGGTTCAATCCCTGGTCAGGAAAATCCCTTGGAGAAGGGGATGGCAATCCACTCCAGGATTCTTGCCTGGAGAATCCCATGGACAGGCGAGCCTGGTGGGCTACAGTCCATGGGGTCACACAGTAAGATATGACTGAAGTGACTGAGCACTCATTGGACACACTCCTGCCCTTTTGTTTGCACATTGTCTATGGCAGGGGTCCCCAACCCCTGGGCCACAGATGGGTACTGGTCCATGACTTGTTGGGTACTGGTCCATGACTTCTTAGGAACTGGTCTGCACAGCAGGACGTGAGTGGCAGGTGAGCAAGTGAAGTTTCATCTGTATTTGCAGCCACTATCCATCACTCACATTACTTCCTGAGCTCAGCCTCCTGTCATATCAGCAGCAGCATTATGTTCTCATAGGAGCAAGAACTCTACTATGAACTGTGCATTTGAGGATCTAGATTGCAAACTCCTTATAAGAATCATCTTGAAACCATTTCCCTACACACACCCCTCCCACCTTGGCCTGCCAAAAAATTGTCTTCCACAAAACTGGTCCCTGGTGCCAAAAAGGTTGGGGACCACTGGTGTATGGGTAGTTTCACACTACAACAGCAGAGTTGACTAATTATGAGAAAGGCCACACATCCCACAAAGCCAAAAGCATTTATTATCTGGGCCTTTGTAAAGAAAGTTTGCTGACCCCTAATCTAACTCGTTCAGGACAGGTCACGTGGCCCACAGGGCTCACTACAGTGCGGGGTTGGCTAGGGCCCGATAAACATGGAATGGGCGAGTGAGTGAGTGGTGGGGCAGAGGAGAGTCCATAAAGCACGTTCCTCTCTCCTCCTTGCCCAGAGCCCACTTAGTTAGTGCACACATGCACTCACAACCCTAAAATGTTGCCATCTCTCTAATTGCTGGTGTTGGGATTCTCCCATATTCCTTCCCCAATAGTTACTTGACCCGGAACATGTTTATTACATTTCACTTAAAATACATAGGGAATTTAAAATTTGAGGAAAACATGTTTGGCAAAAGCTCGAGTACTTTGCAAACCATCTGGGATGTTCTTTTGTTTGTACTGGAGTTCAGTGCCGCTGTCCTCCATGGAGAAATGATTTTCCCAATATCCTCATTAGATTCAGGACAATGGAACTCTTCACACTTAAGTAAAACCAACAGGAGTGTGCAATGTTGGCCTCAGTATGGCTTGGGAAAGAAACTGGCAACCAACTGGTTGTAAAACAAAGGTGGCAACTCAAGGACATTTTGGGAAGAGTCATGGCAAGTATTGTTGCATTAGGCCGCCATGTGCCGTTTCCAAACTCTGTGATAACAGCTGTCATTACCGAGCATTTCCTGTGTTCCTGGCACTTTTCTAAGCACCACCTACCCTTTATCTCAATTAATCCTTCCAACAACCAAATGGGATGGATTCTATTATCCACATGTCATTCTGAGGAAACTGAGAATTAAGCAACTTACTTCCCCCATTACCACACAAGTCATAAGTGGCAGAACTAGGACTTAAAGCCAGACCAGGATAAATTAACTCTGATGCCTCTGCCCCATATTGTTCTATACGGGACAGTCCAGAAGTTCACCAGCTACACTTTCCATGCCTTGTGACCTACAGCACTGCTGTACATATGATGCTGCTGCTGCTAAGTCACTTCAGTCGTGTCCAACTCTGTGTGACCCCATAGACGTCAGCCCTCCAGGCTCCCCCGTCTCTGGGGTTCTCCAGGCAAGAACACTGGAGTGGGTTGCCATTTCCTTCTCCAATGAGTGAAAGTGAAGTCACTTAGTCGTGTCCATGTGATAAACACTAATAATTACCTATTTCCTCATTTATATATTCAAAAATATGTATTCAAAACTGCTTTACAGCAGGCACCATGATAGGTGATATTCAATGGTGATCTAAGACAGATGACTTTAGATAACATTAATTAAGAAAGACATAACAGCCATCTCTGCATCTAGAAGATTCCAAACTCATGGAAGTTTTGTCCATTTTATTCTCTTTGCTTATCCATTTCTTCTTACTAGGAGAATAATTTGTTTTTCTTATTTCTCTGTCCTTCTTGCTCTGCCCCTACCCCCTCTCCAAAAGTTCCAATCCTGAAAACAGTACGATTTCTTAAACCACAGGAGTGATGTAACTGTAGGCCTGTTTTTTCTCTCTTATGCACACAAAATATTGGATATGAGTGAGATTTTTAAAAATTGGTTTTCAAATGTGATGAAAAGAGTGTCCTTTCTACCAGAACAAAACAACCCCTAATGCTGAAGCCTCCTTCCTGAAAGGATTGATATCCCAAGATGAAGAAATCTGTGTATTGGGCCACAGCCTCAAATGCAGTGCAAAAGGCAGAGGGAAGCTCTGGACTGGAAAGAACTTCCATGTTTAGGATGGAGCTGAAGGCTCCCTTTGGGCTCTGGAGGCTGTTCTTAAAGACATGGCCTTTGTTTAGATGGGCAGCGGCCCAGGAGCCTCGCTTGCAATCCAGCTGATATGACAGGGGTTTTGCCATGGAAATTGTACGCATTGGAGTGTTTCTCAGCTAGTCACTAGCCATCAATTACTTAAGAGTCAGATCTTGGCCAGAGGCCCCTGTTCCACAAAGTATGTCATTCTGTGTTCACAGAAATGGAGTTTACAGTCCTGCCGCTAAATTAAAACTGGTTCTTCCAAATTAAAAGCAGACAGGACAGATGTGCAGGGAAGAAATGGAGACTCACATCTTTTGTGAATCAGCTAATCATTGTGCCAGAACTTGAAATCAGCTTTTCCTGTCGAGGCCTCAACTGCACCACACCTATGTAAACCGCATTAAACCACATTAAATGAGGTGGAATGAACATTTTACCAGTTCTTTCTTTCACCCTGCCATCTGGAGAAGGATAAAGAGTTCCGTGGAGGCCCGGACCCCAAGGACTCTGCAACATGGGAGCCTGGGTTCAGCACCTGAGGGTGACCACATTCAGCTTGCCCCTTGTTGAGCGTTTAGGATGCAAGAGGCACACAGAACCAAGCTAGCCACTCATGAGGACAAAAGGTCCAAATATGATCCTAAAGCTTTGGGGCCTGCATTTCTCAGGAAAATGATTAAAGCTAAGGTTTTCCATACTTTGCCTGCCCTCTTAACCTATTCATGTTATAAATATTAG
The DNA here is from genome assembly GCF_963930625.1 of Muntiacus reevesi. NCBI lineage: Eukaryota > Metazoa > Chordata > Mammalia > Artiodactyla > Cervidae > Muntiacus > Muntiacus reevesi. The sequence goes on from NC_089249.1 coordinate 247,414,471, forward strand.
CTTTAATTTATTGAGCACTTACTATATAAAATTTGAAAAACTTCAATAGGATCAAGTGACTCCCTGTTTAAAATCCTTCAATGGCTTCCCACTGCCCTAATGATAAAAACCAACATCTTTTTTGGTCGCCAAGTCCTGTGGGATGTAGTCCCTACCACATCTGATATGCCTTCTCCCCTTTATCTCCCCACTCCAGACTCATAGAGTTTTTCACCTGTACCACATTCTCTTCTACTTTTAAATACTCTCTCTGTACAATGTTCTTCCAACCGTCTTTTTCCTACTGAGCATCATTATTGAGAAATAACATACATACCATACAGTTCACCCACTTAAAGTGTACAATTCAATGGTTGCTAGTATAGTCATTAAGTTGTGCAAGCATCATCACAATATGATTTCTTTAATTTAATCTTTATCTTATATGGAAGTATAGTTGATTTACAATGTTGTATGAGTTTCAAGTGTACAGCAAAGTGATTCAGTTAAATATATATCTACTCTTTTAAAAATTCTTTTCCCCTTTAGATTATTACAGAAAATTGAGTAGAGTTCCCTGTGCTATACAGTAGGTCCTTGTTTATTATCTATTTTATGTATTTGCTGTTGTTATTAGATATAGAAGTGTGTATATATCAATCCCAAACTCCCAATCTATCCCTCCCTGCCCCTGCCTTTCCCCTTAGGTAACCATAAGTTTGTTTTCTAGGCCTGAGGGTCTGTTTCTGTTTTGTAAATAAGTTCATTTGTATCATTTTTTTGGTTCCTCATATAAGCAATACTGTATGATACTTGTCTTCCTCTGACTTACTTTACTTTGCATGATAATCTCTAGGTCCATCCATGTTGCTGCAAATGGCAGTATTTCGTTCTTGTTTATGGCTGAGTAATATTCCATTTTATGTATGCGCCATTTCTTCTTCATCCATTCCTCTGTCAATGGACATTTAGGTTGAGTCCATGTCTTGGCATTGTAAATAGCACTGCAGGGCACATCTTCTCCAACCATGATTTTCTTTGGATATATGCCCAGGAATGGGATTGCTGGATCATATCACAACTTGATTTTTAGTTTTTTGAGGAAGCTCCATACTGCTTTTCATAGTGACTATACCATTTTACATTCCCACCAACAGTGTAGGATGGTTCTCTTTTCTCCACATCGTCTCCAGCATTTTTTGTTTGTAGACTTTTTGATGATGGCCATTCTGACAAGTGTGAGGTGATATCTCATTGTAATTTTTATTTGCATTTCTCTAATAATTAATGCTGTTGTGTATCTTTTTGTGTATTTTGAGCCATCTATATGTCTTCTTTGGAGAACTGTCTGTTTAGATCTTCTACCCATTTTTTTTAATTGGGTTGTTTGTTTTTTTTTTGATATTGAGTTCCATGAGCTGTTTGTATAATTTGGAGATTAAACCCTTGTTGATTGCTTCATTTGCAAATATTTTCTCCCATTTTGTTGGTTGTCTTTTCATTTTACTTGTGGTTTCCTTTGCAGTGTGAAATCTTTTAAGTTTAATTAGGTCCTATTGTTTGTTTTTGTTCTTATTTTCATTAACCTAGGAGGTGGATCCAAAAAGATATTGCTGTGATTTACGTAAAAAGAGTATTCCGCCTATGTTTTCATCTAAGAGTTTTATAGTATTGTCTTACATTTAGGCCTTTAATCTATTTTGAGTTTATTTTTGTATATGGTGTTAAAGAATGTTCTAATTCATTCTTTTATATGGAGCTATCCCGTTTCCCCTGCACCACTTATTGAAGACACTGTCTTTTCTCCATTATGTATTCTTACCTCCTTTGTTATATATTAATTAAAAATAGGTTTGTGGGTTTATTCCTGGTCTTTCTATCTAGTTCTATTGATGCACATTTCTATTATTGTGCTAGTAATGTAGTGTTTTGATGACTATAGCTTTGTAATATAGTCTGAGTCCAGGGAGTCTGATTCCTCCAGCTCCCTTTTTCTTTCTCCAAATTTCTTTGTCTATTTGGGGTCTTTTGTGTTTTCATACAAATTTAAGAAATTTTTGTTCTAGTTTTGTGAAAAATATTATTTGTAATTTGATAGGGATTACAATGAATCTGTAGATTGCTCTGGAGGATAGTCATCTTGACAGGATTGATTCTTCCAATCCAAGAACATGACATATCTTTCCATCTGTGTCATCTTCTGTTTCTTTTATTAGTATCTTGTAGTTTTCAGGGTACAGGTCTTTTGTCTCTTTAGGTAGGTTTATTTCTAAGTATTTTATTCTTTTTGAAGTGATGATAAATGAAATTGTTTCTTTAATTTCTCTTTCTGATATTTTGTCATTAGTGTATAGAAATGCAACAGATTTCTGTGCATTAACTTTGTATCCTGCAACTTTACTAAATTTATTGATGATTTCTAGTAGTTTTCTGGTAGCATCTTTAGGATTTTCTAGGTATTGTATCATGCCATCTGCAAACAATGACAGTGTTTTCCAATTTGTATTCCTTTTATTTCTATTTCTTCTCTAATTGTCATAGCTAGGACTTCCAAACTATGTTAAATAAAAGTGGTGAGAGTGAACAGCCTTGTCTTGTTCCTGATCTTAGAGAAAATGGTTTTAGCTTTTCACTGTTGAGTATGATGTTAAACCATGGTATACTTTAAAATCATCCCCAAAAGAAACCTTCTGCCCATTAACAGTTACTTCCCATTTCACCTTCCCACCTCCAGCCTAAAGCAATCACTAATCTCCTTTGTGTCTCTATTCTATCTCTTATGGTAGACATTTCACACAAATGGAATTATACAGTATGTTGTGTTTTGTGTCTGACCTCTTTTTTTAAAAAAAAATTTATTTATTTATTTGGCTGCACCAGGTTTTAGTTGCAGCATGTAGGATTTTTTTTTTTTTTTTTAGTTGTGGCATGAGGATTCCCTTTTTAATTGTAGCATGCAAAGTCTTTAGTTGCAGCATGTGGGATCCAGTTTCCTGAACAGGGATCAAACCCAGGCCCCCTGCATTGGGAGCACAGAGTCCCAGCCACTGGACCACCAGGGAAGTCCCTGTGTCTGACTTATTTTACTTTTCATAATGTTTTCAATGTTCATCCACATTGTACCTGATACCAGTACTTTGTTCATTCTTATTGTTAGATGGTATTCCATTATATGAATATACCACAGTTTGTTTCTCCATTTGTTAGCTGATGAACATTTGAGTTGTTTCCACTTTTTAATTATTACGAATAATGTTGTGTCAACATCCACTCACAAGTTTTTGCAAGGATATATGTTTCCTCTCTCTTGGGTATATACCTAGGAATGGAATTCCTGGACCATATGGTAACTTTTATTATTTTGTTTAAATAACAAAATAACTTTTGTTATTTATTAACATTTTGAGGCAACCATCATGTTTTGACCTATCATTAACTACTACTCATTATTCAAACCTCAACAAAAGTGTACCTTCCTCGCAAAAGGCTTCCTGTCCCTGCCCCTCCCTCCTGCATCATGTGCTCTAGTTACATGTCTCATATAACGTAGTGTCTTTTCTTTCCTAGTCCTGTTCTATTCTCTTGTCTCATGGCAGCCGTATGTAGAGGGCCACTTAGCAAAGGACCAAAGCCTCTTGCCAACAGCTTCGTCAGCAAACTATCTTGGAATCTGGTCCACCAGACCCAATCAAGCCTTTAGGTGACTGAAGCCCTAGTCCTTGTCTGAAAAGCAACCTCATCAGGGATCTTGAGCTATTATCATGCAGCAAATTCCTTATATTCGTAACCTACAGGAATTATGAGATAATATTTGTTGCTTTAAGCTACTAAATCTTGAGGATAGTTTTTTTTGTTTTTTGTTTTTTTAAACATAGCAGTATAAATGAGTATAGTTATACTTCCTGGAACACACAAAGAGCTCAGTAAATGATGAGTAAGGGAATGAATGAGTTAAGGAATAAAAGCCATGGACTTTCCAGAAATAAAGACATTGAAAGCTACTTTTATTAAACACTTCTTAGATGTAAGTATTTATACCAGAATCTCATTTAATGACCCCATAAATCTTAAATGATACACATGATGATCAGTATATTACTGATAAGAAAACTGAACCCCAGAGAATCTAGGAATCAAAAACAGACCCATGTGACAATAAAGCAGGAAAAAAATCACACCACATTGCCATCTGACATAGCAGATGATTTCCCCCTTTATCCAAGGAAACCTTTAGCAGTTCTGGGACATGAAGCAAGATCAAAGATCACCTACACAGAACCACACCACTTCATTTTTGAGTTTTTTTCTTTAATTGTTTATTTATTTTTAAAAATTTTTAATGAGGTGAAATTCACATAACATAAAATTAATCACTTTAAAGTATATAATCTAGTGGCACTTAGTACATTCACAATATTGCTCAAGCATCACTTCTATCCAGTTTCAAAATAGATTGATTTATTTTAAACCTTTAAATTTAAAGGTTATAATTATAAAATTTATAAATTTTAAATTTATTTTAAACCTCGATTTATTTTAAACCTTATTTTAAAATCAGAGTCGAGTTAGTCACACTTGTCAGTTCGTGGCACATTAACATCATCATCTGAGCAGGACCCTTTCTTTAAATCACTTATTTGCGATTCTCTTTTATTCTCCATCCTGGGAGCTCTGCCCACCACTACCCACACAACCATGCTAACATGTCTAATAGCTACCTTATTCTTTATCCAGGCTTTGTTTTAGAAAACCCTCATGCACTTGCCAACTTTGAGCCTCCATTTTTCCTCAACATAAAGAAGGGCTGTACAATTCATCTGTCCTTAGAGAGGAAGCTTTGTTTTCATAGAAAAAAAGTGCCAGATAAATAAACATGAATCTTTGGTTCTAAATCAGAAGTGTATAGGCTACAGCCCAAGGGCCAAACCCAGGCCTTAGCCTGTTCTGTAAATTAAAGTTTATTGGAAGACAGACATATTTATTCATGTATGTATCTGGTCTGTTTTCTTACTACAGCAGCAGAATTGAGTAGTGACAGAGACTGTGTGGCCAGAGAAGTTACAAGTCTTTACCATCTTGCCCTTTACAGAAAAGGGTTGCCAAACCTTCTCTAAATCACAATGTGTCACCTACAATTCTTTGTCTGATCATTAGGCAAATCTGTTAACCTCTTGAGCTTTAAAGTCTAGTTCCCAAAATTGAGACCGGGGTACTAAAACTAGTTCTTAGTTCTCCTTTTTTATTTTCATTTTTACTTTCTTTCTCTCTATCTTGTGCAATAGAATGTATTTTTCGAAAAGAAAATGTTTATGAGAAAACCCAGTGTGGAAAATACAAAAAATGAAATTTCTCTCATGGAAGCAGAGTCCTGCTGGGCTGGCCTCCCCTTCATGTATTTCTCCATCAACCTCTCAGATGGTATATTGATATGCCAGGACCCTGAAAACCTCTTTGAAAAGTTAACCCACCTCTTACTGTCTCCAAGGCCAGTCCCCTCTGTGGGATCCTGCTGTTGGATGTAGTATGGAAAGTGATGAATTTGGAGGTTAAGTTCCAACTCTGACATTTGCTGTGTGGGTTGGGCCTGTCACTTTAACCACTCTGAAGCTCAGCATTCTCATCTGTAAGGAAGAATATGGATACATAATCCTGACACCACATGTTGGTTGGTTGTGAGGATTTTAAAATAATATTTCTAACATATCTGACTCAGGAATCTGCATTCAGTGAATGGGAGCTGCAAAGCCTTAAAAAAAAAAATTGTGTGAGGAAGTCTGTGTGGCGCCTCCTTCTTTGTATGTGTTGGTCTTGAATCCACATTTAGAGCATCAGTCCCTTGAGTTCAGTGTTCATTTGAGTCTTTACTTTTTGGATGTTGCCGCTGAAGCTGGAAAAATCAACCTTTTCATTTGTGTGGAAATCTGTTACTATTCATTGTGTCTCAGGGACACCCCCAATTTTTACCCTGACTGCATATGGCATCTTCACTGGCTGAGTGAGTACTTGATATCCACGATTAGTATTTAACAGACACTGGTGCAACTTCAGTCAGAGAGTGTTCCAGACAGGAATACATGTTAAGCCATTCTTTTCCACAAGAGGCTATTTTCAGTTAATGAATTTATCAAATTTAAATCATTATGGAAAGCAGCATAAATAAGACTTAGGAAAGCCCCATAATGTGTGTAACCACTTATAAGAATAGACAGAAGTCAAGTGCAGAGGCCAAGGAGAGCAGAAAGCGTTCTTTTAGGGAGTCCTGACCTGCGTCTGCCCTCATCTCAGACAGGCTGTGTGGCTTGAGGCAGTCCTCTAACCTCTCTGAGCTTCAGTTTGCTCATGTGAAAAACAAAAAGCCTGAGAATCCTGAGTGACCTCCCAGGGTTATTGTGAGCATGTGTCAGTTCCAGTTCCTGGCATGTGGTGGATACTTGCTCAATCAGAGCTCCCTGAATGAACCGGTACAGAGTCACAAGAGACATGTGAGAGCACTTTGAACATCAAAAATCATCATGTAACACTGAAGCTGTTACATGGTAGAATGCAAGTAAGAAGCATCAATGCCTTAGAATTCACCTGGGGGTGCTAGGCACCCTGGGAGCACTGGGAAATGGAAGAAGGATTTAGAAAGAGAGGAACACATTAATAAAGATAAGAGGCAAACATGGCTACCAAGAATTCCTGGGACCTACCATGGATTATATTTGGGAGTGATCAGTGGGTTTGATCTGAATCAGAATTGACCTGAATCAAGTCACATAGACACTGAATCAAAAGTTACAACTATCAGAACGCACAACAGGCACTAACTATGTGCAAGGTGTCATGCTAATCCATTCCATACACATCCTCATTTGATCTTTAACAACACTGAGACGTAGGTACTTGGCCTAAGTTTTAGTAACAACCATTTCTGTGCAGTGAGACTAGGGAGCTAGAAGCAGCTCAGGCTGCAGGACTGTGAGTGGGGAATGCTGTGGCACACATCTGCATCTGCACAGAGGAAAACAGGCACCACGGAGCCTACATCACCTCCTTTTCCAAGCCTTGGTAAACTTGAAAGCCACAGGGTGATGGGGCAGTGTCAAAGAGGAAAGGATCCTAGATCCCTGAGTTTCCTGATAGAGAAAAAATCCCTCTGTTCACATGAGTGAGAAATAAACTTTTATCATGTGAATTCACTGAGGTGTCAAGGTTTATTTTTGCTGGAGCAGAGCTTGATGCATCCTGACAAACACAACAGCCCTTATTTATTTAGGGCTTGCTACTATGTTAAGGACTCTATGTATATTTTAAGTTTCATTTCATCCTCATGGCAGTCCTCTCATTCTCATTCTATAGGTGGTGAAGTCAGTAATTATCTAAGAAGGCAGTTAGGATGTATCAGACCCTGGAAGTAAACCCAGGCATTCTGATGCCAGAGCTACCTAATGATCTGGTATTCTTAAGCCACTTTCTAAGAGAAGGAAAAGATAGTTGAGAAGCTGAGGAACTTGCCCAAGACCATGGAACTCAGAAATGGCAGAACCATGATTCAAACCCATGTCTGTCTGGTTTGACACACTGTGAAAGTTGCCACTGTCTTTGTGCTCTGCTTTGCAGTTTTGTTCCAGGATGATCAAGAGTGACCACTGTGTGTCTTACCTTAGTATTTCCACTCATTGTCCAGCAGACAGGATGTGAACTTACTTCATAAAGTGTGAAGGGCTGTGCAGACACTGAGACAGTGTGGGGTGATGTTTCCCACCACCCTATGGGTGTGGAAGTGTGCACAGGCTGGCTGGCTTGCCTTGTGCTCAAATCCTTGTTCACAGGGGAGGCTGCAGATGCCCTGGCCTGACAATGAACAGCCCTTGCTCTGGGCAGCACTTCCCACGACCAGGAAGCTTCTCTGTGCCTGAGAAGTTACAAAACTCAGCAACACCGCCATGGGTGGTCCCTGGAGACACCAGGAGTCCTGCTATTGACAGGCCTATTGACTTTCAAAACCACAGTGTTGGAGCCTCAGGGCACTCTTTGACTCATATTTCCTTCTTCAGTCTATAATGGCACAGAGGTTCAGAGAGACAGCCAGAAAGTCAGTCACAGCCCTGTCCGAGTAGGTAATGAGGCAAGGGGACTGTGGCTTGAAGGAAAAGAAATGAAAGAGATAATAACAGTAGCTCACATCCAGGGGGCACATGTGCCAGCCAGGATTTAGGCTGCTCTGTGGGCAAATATCATGGAATTCTCACAGCAATACTGAAAGATGGCTAGTATTTGATTTCACAGGGCAGAGAATTGAGGTTCAGAGAGATCATATGATCTACCCAAAGTCATACATCTAGGAGTTAGAAGTTATATTGGGTTCCCCTAGAAGCAAGAATCTTAAATTGCTTGGCTCTTTTAGTGTTTCAGTGTTGATTTGTTTTATAAATGCTTTTCTATGTGGGTTCACTTGACAGGTTTGCTATAATGAAGAGCCCACTGGGGTTTTTACCTTGCAAACAGCATTTGTAAACGTTAATTTGTTTGATCCTCACAGAAGCTTTGTGAGGTAGAGAGGATATATTCAATTTCCTATTCAAGGACACCAGGACACAGAGAAGTAAACATCTTACCCATGGTCACACAGCGAGCAGCAAAGGACTAAAACCCAGGTGTTCTGAAACCTGGTTGGAGATTTTCCCATGAACCTCCAGACTCTCCTCTTAGAAGCCTTCAGGTGGGAAGTAGCCAAGAGCTCAGGCTTAGACGTGGCACCATCTTGGATCTGAGACAGAGGGTCAGCTCACGAGTTCTGCGGACCCGTACTGCACAGACTTTCTGGATCTGGGTTTCCTTAGTCATAAAGTAAGAACAATAATGGTAACACTCACTTCATGGTTATTGTGAGGATTCAGTGTAAATGCACATAAAGTCATTGTTCGGTGGATAGAAACTGTTATTTTTCTTAAACCGTAAAATCTCTTCATCTAACTGTTGCTGTCTGAGAAAGCTCACACTGAATAAAAACCCATCGTGATGTGATAGAGCCTGAGCCTCCTACAGCTCATGTGTGTTTCATCCTCTGAGATTTCCAGGAAACCTCACCGTGCTCAATGCCAGTTTTCTGGTTTCAGTGGAAAATACTGCCGTTCGGTCCCCTCTGTGGCTAGCTCCTGGTGCTCTGGAAGAGAGGTTGGGTTTGGGCGGCATTAAAGACTCTACCTCCCCTACCCATGGATGGCTCGAGGTCTTCACAAGCCTGGGAGCTGCTGTCCTTCTCAGCAGCCTCAGTTGTTTCCTGATAACAGTGTTATTCTCTCCGGTCTTCTGGGAGTCCCACCAGCATCATTAATCAAAGCATCACGTTGCTTACTCGTACTGAAGTATCCTCACTGCCTCATCAATCATAAAAGCAGCAAAGGGTGTGCTTCAGATTTCTCAGGAAAGCTCTGCACAGCACCAAAAGGAAAAAGCCACCGTGCGGGGGTGGGGGGAAGCTTAATTATCAGCTGGTCCTCAGCCCATCACTCACGCTGGAAATGTCTTTACAGCTTTATTTGGGTTGTGTCTCTTTTTAAATCCCAGTAAACAGCCATTAAGCTAAAAACCCTCATTGCTCGGCACAGGGAGCCCCACTGGTTTTCAAGCTATTATTTTAATAAGGCCTATTTTACAATTAAGGCACCATGGGCTTTAAATTACATATAAAATAAAATGTGGAAATTGAAGCATTAAGTGTGTGACTGCGTTAGAGAAACAGCAGCCGCTCTTTGTGGTAAAATGCTGTCTGGTATAAATGGAACAGAACAGAAGGCTGGGGTTATGTACCACCACGACAATAAAAAAATGCACACCCGTACCATGAGAATGGCTTCTTTACTCTTCTGCAGTCAGGCTTTGAGGTCATGCCTAAGTGAGCTAAATAACAATAATAACTATAATCATGCTGTGAATATTAATAGTGATAATAATAATAATAGCCAACATTTTCTGAGCGCTTGCTCTGTGCCTATGCCACTTGAGCACCACGTCACCCTCTCAACAAGTTTAAGAGGGAGGTTATTCTTATCTCCATAACACAGAAGGAAATGGAGGCTTGGAGAGGAGGCCATGGATCTAAGGCCTCATTGCTGGCAAGGGACAGAGCTAGGAGCCAAATTCAAGTCTACCTTAATCCAGTCCCTGTGGTTGCAAACACTGGCTCCAAGGCTAAGCCTGTCATTTTATCAACAAATATTTTTGAGCACCAACAACTATGTTGCATTCTTTGGCAAAGGAAATAGCCGTGGCCCTGGCCCTTGTGGTGTTTATAGTCTAGCAGGAGATACAGATTATAAAAAGGAAAATACTGCGTGAATTTGTGCTATATATATAATACATGTTACCAAGGAAACAGGTAGAATGCAGTGACAAATGTGAGAAGGGGGCTTCTGCTTAAATAGTCAGGGAGGACCTCTCTGAGGAGGTGATGCTGAAGCTGGGGAGGAGAGGAGTGAAGAAAAGAGACCCCACTGCAAGATGAAGTACAGCCTGCTCTGCAGCCTGGCAGAAATGAGTGTTGAGTGACTTCAGGAAACTGAGGGAGACCAGTGAGGTTGCCAGGCAGTCCGTGAGAGAGGGGGGAATGAGATGAGGAAGGCAAGCCAGGGTCAGCCCAATAATGACCACAGTAAGGAACTGGCTTTCTTCTAAGTCTTTGGACAATGTTAGGCCAGGGAGCTCATGCTCCAATTTTAAATAGATAAATGTGGGCTAGGGGTGGGGATGGACTGAAGTGGGTAAGAAAGTAGGGAGATGAGTCAGGAGATAGTGGCAGTAGCCAGGGAGCCCCAAAAGAGTTGGCAGTAGAGGTGGCGGCTGAGTGGATTCAAGCTGTATTTAGGAGGTAGAAATAACAGGGTTATTGCCAACCATCCATTTCCCACAGGATTCCCACCAGACTATGCTATCCTGTCATCTATCCTTATCCTCCCAGCAGTCTCTTCACTCCCTCAAGCAAAGTTTCATGTTCCAAGCTCTTCTGCCACTCCCTTCCTGGAATGTTCAAAGATTAAGGAGTTTTGCTAGAATTGCCAGCTACCTCTTCCTCCGTCTTGCATAAGAAATGTCTTTAGGTTACCACCCACTCCCACCACCCTCCCTATGGTTGGCATTTAAGGACAGAGGGTTCAAAAAGGTTTGGAGGGTTCTTGCACTGTTACATGTTAAATAAGCTGCTTGCAGATCAGGCCTGCCTGCCTCTATAGATAGCTAACAGTGGAGGGTGATGCCACAGACGCTCATTTGCCTTTGACAAAGCATCAGAGCCCCATGGGCAGGAGGGCTTTTAAAGAAAAGCACTGGGGGACTGGACAGGAGCTGCATCTACTTGAGTGATCAGCGATGCTCTGGTGGCAAGTCCTTGTCTTCCCTTGGAAACCTCCTCTCTGAGGAACAGAGGGTGTGGCCAGCTGTGTCACAGACTTGGAAACTTTTCAATTCTGTCCACAAAATCCAGCTCCTGGGTGGTACTGAGGATTCATTAACATCTGACATCTGTTCAGTGGTATATGGAAAATGACTTGCAGCTTCATGGTTGGATTCCCAGTATGGCCTTTCAGAGCTGCAAGCTTTCTTGGCAGCCACAGCACAGATCCTGGGATGGGATGGAGGACCTTCAGAAAGGAGTGGTCTTTTTGAACTCTGTTTATGTCCAAGAGGCCAATACTGGCAGAGTGGAGCTTAGAACCTTCTAAAGGTGCTCAATGTAGGTCTCTCTCCTAATGCTCGGGGAAGTATATTGAGAAAATTCTAGATGTCTATTGAATTGTTTGTCAGGCCCACCTATGTGGAATGTATCTTTGTCTTCTAAGAACTGACTTTCTCACGCCCTCAATCCACATGCTTCCTGTGGGAGAAACTGTATTTCTGCCGTGGGCTCTGTGCCCTGGCTTCAGCTAATGGAAGACCAATCAGACTTCCTCCCCTAAGAATATAGAGCTTAGATTAAGAGCCCAATGGAACCAGTCTCTCTCTCTTTTAAATTTTACTGAAGCATAGTTGATTTATAATTTTGTATCAATTTCTGCTGTCAGCAAAATGAGTCAGTTATACTTATATTCTTTTTCGTATTATTTTCCATTATGGTTTGTCACAGGATATTGAATATACTTCCCAGTGCAATACAGTAGGACCTTGTTGTGTATCCATTCTAGACATAATCGTTTGCATCTGCTAACCCCAAACTCCCTATACTTCTCTCCCCAACCCATCCTCCTTGACACCCACAAGTCTGTTCTTTATGTCTGTGGGTCTGTTTCTGCTTCATAGATATGTTTGTTTGTGTCATATTTTAGATTCCACTGTTAAGTGATATGGTATTTGTCTTTCTCTTTCTGACTTACTTTGCTTCGTCAGATAATCTCTAGGTTCATCCATGTTGCTGCAAGTGGCATTATTTTATTCTTTTTAATAACTGATATTCCATTATGTAATATATGTACGGTGTATGCATATGTACACACACATAAACACGCACCATATCTTTTTTGTCCTTTCATCTGTCGATGGATATTTAGGTGGTTTCTATGTCATGGTTATTGCCAACAGTGCTGCTATGAACATAGAGGTACATGTATCTTTTCAAATTATTGTTTTGTCTGGGTATATGCCCAGGAGTGGAGTTGCTGGATCATATCAACTCAATTTTCAGTTTTTTGAGGAACCTCCATACTGTTTTCCATAGTGACTGCACCAATGTATATTCCTACCAACAGTATAAGAGGGCTTCTTTTACTACACACCTCTCTCAGCATTTGTTCATTACAGATTGTTTAATGATAACCATTCTGTCTGGTGTGAGTACTGCACTGGTACTGTGAATACCTCAATGGTACCTCACTGTAGTTTTGATTTGCATTTCTCTAATAGTTAGTGATGTTATGCCTCTTTTCATGTGCCTCTTGGCCATCTGTCTGTCTTCCTTGGAGAAACTCTATTTAGGTCTAGGGCTGAACTCTTGAACAGAGAAAATAGAACCCTACTAGCGAGGAAAATCAGGTTTTCCCCCAGGCAGTACTAGGGAAATTAGTGCTATCTCTCACAACAGATAAACCCCAAATCTCAGTGGCTTAATACTGTAAGAGTATATTTCTTATTCATGATGCAGGAATGCCATATGAGCAGCCTTCAGGTTGCAGTGGCAGGAGAAGAGAGAGGTGGAGGGTCACAAGGGATATTTTTAAGGGTCAAGACTTACATTGTCTCCATTTGCATTCCACTGAATTATTTGAGATGGCCCAAACATAACTCAGCAAGAAACAGGGAATTGGAGTTCCTCTGCACATCAAGGAAAAGGAAATGTTCTAGTGAGCACATAGCATTGCTTCACCACCTGTGTGAGCATGCAAACAAAGAAAGTCAGACCCTAAAGAGAGTGGGAAGTGAAGTAAGCACAGGCTACAAATAGCATCTCTATAATGAACTCCCATTGTGGCCTCAGGTAATTTAAGAGGTCTCTACACTTACAAACAAAGAGTAGCATACACATCCAACCTTTAGTCCACTGCACAAAGACACTTAAAAAGACTTGAAGATAACATGGCTCAAGTTCAAGGCCAACTCCTCACAGTGATGAAAAGGTGAAGTTCCACATACTTATATGACTCTAGACTTCTAATCATAAGTGACCTTGAGAATACAAGTGTTCTGGTGCTGGGGAGGTCTGTTGCCTTGGGCTTTAAAAAATGAAAATTTTCATCCCACCAACTGAGAGAGTACCTTTCAATGAAGTCATGGTTTTTGTTTTTTGTTTTTTTTGAAAGAGCATACTGTCCTCTTAGAAAGGTCATGTTATTTTGCATTTCAGACAAAGGGCTATAGAGTGAGGAGAAAAACCTGAATCCAAGGGCAGAGCAAAGAAGACAAATACACCATTAGCATCAGGGCACTTCCCCTTGCAGATGGAGTGGGTGGCATCCCAAGTGGACATCCTGGTTTCAGTGGCATCAGGAGAACCTCACAAGCTCCTCCTGCTCAGCTCTGAAACTCCATCTGAGAATTTCATTTATTCCCTTGGCTTAAATCTTTATAAATATTCCCCAAACTCAGCATTCCCGTACTCAACATTCCAAAGCTAGTTCAGTTCAGTCGCTCAGTCATGTCCAGCTCTTTGAGACCCCATGAACCACAGCACACCAGGCCTCCCTGTCCATCACCAACTCCCAGAGTCCACCCAAACCCATGTCCATTGAGTTGGTGATGTCATCCAACAATCTCATCTTCTATCCTGTCAATTCCCCATGCTCACTCCAATCTGTCACCTTCTGCCTTGCTGCACCCCTCTCTGTGCCCCAAAAGTCTTTGTCCTCCTCTTCCTAGTGGAAAATTCCACTTTTCTCCAGCCCTTTTCAAAGCCTTCCCTGTGCTACTAACAAAGAACACTCCTTCTTCTGTGGCACCATCACCTCTAGTATTGTTTTGTCTTGTAATTATTTGCTTCTCATTTGGTCTTCCCTGTCCCTGCCCAGTTCCACAAACCCCAGCCTGGGCACTCTTTGAAGGTAGGATTTTTTATCTTGTTTTTAAACCTCTATGCAATCATCCATTATCTGACATACAGTAAAAATGCTCAATAAATCATTCAACTAAATAAAATGAACAAGAAAATGAATGTATCTGTAAAAAATTACATCTAGAAAGGATAGCCAATCAAGTCTTAGCAAATATATAAGTAAGTAGCAATCAGTTGACTGGTACTTCAGGGTGAAGATAGCTCTTGTTACTGTTACTGGAAGCATTTATTTTTTTTCCTCTCTGGCTTTACCTCCTAGACTGCTCAGGTTCTCAGCTCCTCCTTTGTTTGCTTGCTGCAAATTCACATTTCTCAGCTGTGCCTTGCAGCACAGGTTATTTCTATCTCTTGCTCTCAAACTTGGACACACAAGTTCATTGACATATTAACAATATTAGAACATTAGTTTCACAGGGAAAGCAATTATGCTTGTCATGCCCATCAGCATCCCCAGTGCCTAGAACAGTGCTTGACACAGATGGGTTCTGAATAAATCCTTATTGAATAAATGAAAGAATCAACAAATCAATAAATATGTGAAAAAAATAAAGTCCTTCCCATTAATATGATAAATTGGTTTTTTCTCATCTAAAATTGTGATCAATTGGCAGCAGCTAGTTGAAACACTCTATTGAGAAGAATTCAAATTGGGTTCAGTGGGAAAAGAAGACCATGATTGATTAGTGATATCTGTATTGGGGAAAGGAGAACAAAGTGGTGAAGCATCTTTTATCCACAAAAGAGAAAACTCCAGGTTAAAACATAAGTAATATTTGAGCATTTGAGGTTCAAGTGTTGACATCTTTGTAAAATGGTGAGGAATAAAGGAGGGCTGGGATGACACAAATGTTTATGTTTCCCAGGTAACTTGAATTTAAGGTCTTCCTTGTAGCTCAAATGATAAAGAATCTGCCTGCTACACAAGAGAACCAGGTTCAACCCCTGAGTCAGGAAGATCCTCTGGAGAAGAGAACAGCAATCAACTCCAGTATTCTTGCCTGGAGAATCCCATGGACAGAGGAGCCTGGCAGGCTACAGTTCATGGGATTGCAAAGAGTCAGACACGACTGAGCAACTACTACTACTACTAACTTGAATTTGAAAAGAAAAAAAAACACATTGCTAATAAAACAATTTGTTTGAAAATTTCTATTCAGGTTTATAAATGAATCTACCAGTTTAAATTGCTAAATCATCAAAATCTGAAACTGCAAAAAACTACTCATCCAATTATTTCATACACGGACAGGTGTTTGGGTATTTTGGAATCAATCTCCTGGAGATTCTCTGGTATTTACTAGTGCCATCCATCAAATATTTCCAGTATTTCTTCTGCTAGATACAATGTAGGAGGGCATCTTCTCTGACTCTTTGAAAGTGGGTGTGGTCAGAGACTTGCATTGGCCAATGAAAAGCAAACAGAGGTGACAAGAGCCCCCGTGGGGCAAAAGTTCTTGAGAGCCAGTATATGGCTTGTTCCTCCTGGTCCCTCCCGTAACAACCAGCAAAGCTCCAGGCAGGAGGCTCTTCTTCAGCCTGAATCGCTGCCTGAAGTTATCATGGAGCAGAGCAGAGTCTCCAACTGAGCATGAACAAGAAAGAAACTTGTGCTAACATGCTTAAGCCACTGAAATGTGGGCTTTGTTTATTGCTACAATATAACTGAGCCTGTCCTGACAGATACATTTTCTAAATTGGGAATTTACAGTATGTCATAGTACAAGGTAGAGATGAGACCGGTCGCTAAGGACCAGTTACTTGGCTAAGCATCTCCTTCTCTAAACTGTGGCTTCTGTTCACCTGAAATATTTAGGAAAAGAATCAATAGAGGGAAAAATGAAAGCTCTACCTCCCACTGTTCCTAGTCATGAACCTTGTGCTCCAGCCGAACAAAGCAATGCACTGTTCTTTATAATCACCCCCAGGCTTTCTCATTTCATGCCTTTGTTCCCACTGTCCTCTCTCCTTAGAAAACCTTTCTATCACCTTGCAACCAAGTCACTCCCAGCTCCCAAGGACCAGCTACAATGCCGACTCCTCCAAATGCGTCTTCCCACCAGCTAGGACTGATGTTCCCCTCTTCTGAACTCTCAAAGCACTTCACCATTATCTCTCTCATTATATTTCCCATTGTCTACTATAAAGGTTTATTGATGATTCTAAGAAAGAATAGAGGGATGAAGGAGAAAGGAGAAAAAGAAGGAAGCAAATTTAGGGGATTATGGGAAGTAGTATAGAAGAAACAGTTGCAAATTTAGGAAATTGGTCTTTGCCTCTCTATTTTATATTTTGGGCTTCCCTCTGCAAATGGCTTTTTATTCTAGTTGCCCTATCTGTACTACCCCACTTTTTCTGTGTCTCACAGTTGCTTCCTTCCAGTTATATCTTGTGATTGGTTAAAATGGGGTAATTTTTCAGATAAGATATATCCTTGCTAACAGGTGAAGAAATCTATGATCCTTCCTGATTAATGTAATACATACTTCTGTTGGCCTCCCCTTCATCTCTTGGTGATTCATGATACACATTGATGGCAACTCTAAGCTTACAGGACAGACAATTTGAAAAATTCCAACCTTAATTACTTTAATGACCCTTTTGAAAGATACAAACCAACTTTCAGCTCTTGGAGCAAAATGAAAATTCTGGGTCTCTTGTTCAAAAGTTTTTGAGAATTTCAAGATGGCAACAGCAGAGCATAATACGAAGGGTGAGACCCTTATAAGTATGGGACACTATATAACTGTGTTGATTGCCTATCCATGAAGCCAGTCTTTGTGTGTGATGTGGGAGTTCTTAATGCTTTCAAATCCTGCAATATAGATGACACTTCCGGTTGTATATAGAGCCTCTCCAAGCTGGCAACACCTTTATCTCCATCCTCTTATCTACTAAGCAAGTCCTTGCCATATTAGGAAGACAGTGACATCCAGGAGTCAGTTACCTAAGGAGTGTGAACACCTTCAGAAATGTTACCTCTTCATCTTTGTTCTCTGCAGAGAAAGTGAGATGCATTCCAGCATCAAAGCAGTGACCCCACCCAGCTTCCTACAACTGCCCTTCAGGATGATGCTTCAGATTGAGCATTTGTTCCCCTCTCCTCCAAATTCATTTGTTGAAACTTATTCCCCAGTGTGACAAGATTTAGAGGTAAGGTGTTTGGGAGGTGATTAAGTCATAAAGGTAGATGCCTCATGAATAGGATTAATGCTCTTATAAAAGATACCCTGAAGAGCTCTCTTGCCCCTTGTGAGGACACAGCAAGAAGACAGCTGTCTATGAACCAGGAGTCTGGTCCTCACCAGACACTAATTCTGCCAGTGCCTCCAGAACTATGAGAAATAAATTTCCATTTTTTATAAGCCACTCAATCTGCAGCATTCTGTTATAGCAGCCCAGAAGGACTAAGACAGATGTCGTGGAATGAGTTTTGATATGTCCTCATTTTCCTTTAACAGTTTGTCGACTAGAGCACTTATCTATTTCTTGACAAAGCTGAAAGTTTGCCCACATCTTCTAAGAACTGTGGTCTTGATGGTCTGGGAGTATGTTTTATTTTATCTTAAAAAAAAAATTTCTTTTCCCTACCTAAATCAAAGGCAAGTTGAGAATACTTTTAGCTTATGTTGTCTAACTCTTCCACAGTTAAATTCTACATCAAGGTAACAGAGAAACTGTGGGATGTTCTCCAGTAGGGCAGGCCAGCAGGAGTTCCCAGCATGGATCTGTGATGCTCTGTGATCCACTGGCAGCTTTGGAGAGTACACCTCACACAGGGAGGATGATTCTGCTCCTATTCAGAATTCCAGGAAACACCAAAAGATTACTACAGGATCTGGAAGTCATATTGCTATTGTCCTTGCCCTGCCTTTGACAAACTAAGTCAGTAAGTTTGGGAAGAGAGCAGGACAGATGAGGTTGAAGTGGTGGATTCAATCCCCACGGAGCTGGGGCCGGGGTACTCGGCTTTGCTGTACTTGTCATTTACAGTTCACATCTGCAGTTAGACCAGCATCTAGTCTGATGGACTGGTACCCATGTCCTATCTGTTGTTAAACTCTTTTACTATCTTCCTGGAACAAACCCCATGCTCATTTTTAATTTGGTGTCTTGCATAGATGTAACTACTGAAACAGTGGTCTAGGTAGCTCATACCAGCTCATACCACTCTTCCCAACCCACCTTCAGTGATGGAACATTGGTACCTTAGAATCAGCCATAGTGGGAGAATTTACACTGTAGAAATCAGCAAGTTCTACAAATCAGAGCTTTTTTGGTTTTGTCTTCAGAAAGCCAGCTAATCTGTTCATCACACGTCTTAGATAGATGAGAGATGTGTGACTCATTTGTTTGGTTAGTCATCCATTCTTTCACCCATGATACAGTAAAAAAAAAAAACATTTATTGCTATATAATTTATTTCCCAGACCAGGACATTTTCAAGAGTAAAAGAGGATGCTATTAAAAATTATACCAGAACAACCCAGAGTAAGCAAACGAGAATGTGTCGGTACCATCTGGTAGTGCCTCTAGGCACTGTGCTTGTGGTTGGGGCTACAGTGGTCATAGGAGAGACATGATCTCAATCCTTCTGACATTACAGCCTTATGGGCTTAAGGAACATACCAATAAATGGCATTATTTACTGCTTCATCTCCCATGAATAGTATCAAAAAGTCTAACTCAAATACTATGAAGATAGCCCTGTAAAAACTGCTTTTATCTTAACATCTAACTTTAAGAAATTTTAAGTTGTGACCATATCAAGTAATTTTGCTATCTTAAAAAACAAACCACATAAATACTCTTCATGTTCAAAGTGGTCACCCAGAGAGGCTGTATAATTATCCCAGGGAGGCTGCCATTAGAAGAATACCCAAGTCCTAAGGGTATTTTGATTAGCTTTGATGGTGGTCAGTCTTCATCCCTGCTGTACAGATTTAACTTTCGAAATGAACCCAAAGTTACTTGGCATTATGTGTAATGAAGAAAGAAAGTGATCGAACTGGGCAGAATACTTTGATTTTAAAACAGAGTGGAATCATAGGGTCATGAGATGAAGCTTCCTATGAGGTTAGCTAAAGTGACTTTGCAAATAGACACTCCTCAGAAGTCTTACTAAGTGAAGTTTTGCTCAATTTCTTTAAGCATTCTTTATTCTTAAAATCACCCCAAGAGCTTTTGGCTGCATCTTATATAGCTCAGGTATGGGAAAAAAAGCAAGGCTGCAGTAGAATAAAGAAATCTTAGTGGTTTGACATTTATGTCACAGATTCACCAAAAGCTTACTGATACATTTTTTTTTCAATCTACTACTAGAATTGAAATAGTCAAAATATCCTAAATATGGTTAATCTTAAAATGGTGCTATAAAGAGAGAGCAGCTGCTGATTTACTGATCTTTAGGAGGCGCTACCCCACACAAATTCCTACTAGTGCAAACTGAACTCAAGCCCCAGTCCATTCAATCAGCACAGGGTGATGGAGCACCTACCACGTTTCAGCGCTCAACCCTGGGCGTAGACCAGCAAGGAAAAGTCACAAGACTTGTGTGTTCTTGAAAGCCATAACCTAGCTTTGGTCAAACCATAGGCAAGTGAAAGGATGATTTCACACTGCTGTGCTAAAATAAATTCCATTAAGGAAAAGTGTAGGACTTATGAGCAAGTATAACCCTCCTGAGGAAGTAAGGTTCAAGCTAGGATGTGAAGCATGAATAGGAATTAACTGGACAAAAATGAGAGAACAAATAAACTGTGAGGGGAACACCATGGGCAGAAACTCAGAGGCTCACATTAGCAACAGGGAATCGTTCTAATTTGGAGATCACATGACCAAGCTCTTTTTTGGTAAGTGAGGAAGGTGAGAAGGTCTTCTAGAGACCAAATGTCTTGACTCATATCTCATTCAGGGTGTTGCCCAGCACCCTCCTCTCACTTCTTGAATTCCAGATGTGTCTGAAGCAAACAGAGAGCCTAAAGGTTTGTATAAGCAACAGGTATTGCTCTTGAGATTAACATCCAGGACTTGTATGTGCACACACACACACATACACACAAACACACACTTAGATTTACACACACGCACATATTTATGCGCACATATACATATGTGCATTCTTTGCTTTAGAGAATGGCTGTTTATATTGAGCAGCAACACAGAATAACAGAAAGAACTGTATTCTACTCCTGCCCATATTGGTACAAGTCACTACATCATTCCATGCCTCTGTTTCCTTATCCATAAAATAGGGACAAATCTTCTGGTCTAAACAATGTATTGGGTTTTAGAGGTGCTAATCAGATTGTTAATATGAAATTGTTATACCTACATAATACATTGTTATATAAGTGAATATTGTTAGGCAGCCAGGAAATTAAATGGTGGTTTGGTGAGGTCCCTTGTGTGATGACACTCTGACTTTGCTTCCTTCTTTGCCTGTTCATCTGGAAATTCTCAACCTCCACATAGCTACTTGGTACAGGTTCCACAGATCCATAATCGAGAGAGCTGCCCCACCAAGTTCACAGACCTTCTAGGTAGGGTTCAGTGTCGTAAGGTTTGGATACCAGATCATGATGCCGGCTTTGTTGTTTTCCAATTCTGTTGCCCTTGAGAAAGCGACACACTCTTCCTGAGCCCTAGTTCCTTGTTTCTAAAATTTGGATGCTAATATTTTCCTCACAGACTAGTGAGAGGCAGAGGCTATTTTGGGAACACCCCTGGGCCCCTGTCTGTTACCTAGGAACCTCAGGAGGCTGCATCTGGCAAGGCCAGTGCTTTACTTCCAGCATCAGCTCCAAACATTGCCAGACACACAGCAGTCCTGTTTATCTGCTGTATCACTATGGATCTGTCATTCTGAGAATGTTAGCGTATCTTTTGGGGACAATATTTGTATTTTTCAGTCTGTCCCATGTCTTGGAGTTGCTTTAGTTGTTTATTCAACCAACATGTGCCAGATATGATACTATTCTAGGCACTGGGACACATCATGAACAAGATAAACTAAAAACACCACTCTGGGTGGTGGGGGTGGGGGACAGACAATAAACCATAATTATAGCATGTTAGTAAATTCTGGAGTATGTTAGAAAGTGCTTAGTTCTGGGGGGAGTAAAAGAGCTGTGTGGTTGTTTAATGGGTGTTAAGTTTCAGTTATGCAAGATGACTAAGCTCTAGAGATCCGCAGTACAACATGGTACCCACAGTTATCAATACAATGCTGTTCCCTTCAAAATCTTTAAAAGGATGGGTCTCATGTTATGTGTTCTTACCAGAAAAAAGCAAAACAAAAAAGCCAACAAACAAAAACCAAAGGGATACAAGGAAACTATTGGAAACGATGGACCTGACTATTACCTTGATGGTGGAGGAGGTGTCAGAAGTTTTTGCATCTGTCCAAAGTCAAGTTGTACACATTACTCGTGTATAGTTCTTTGTGTATAAGTCACACAGATCAATTATCCCTTACATATTGATATTTTATATATCATTTCAGCTCAGTTGCTCAGTCGTGTCCAACTCTTTGCGACCCCATGGACTGCAGCACTCCAGGCCTCCCTGTCCATCACCAACTTCCAGAGTTAACTCAAACTAATGTCCATTGAATCAGTGATGCCATCCAACCATCTCATCTTCTGTCATCCCCTTCTCCTCCCACCTTCAATCTTTCTCAGCATCAGGGTCTTTTCCAATGAGTCAACTCTTTGCTTCAGGTGGCCAAAGTATTGGAGTTTCAGCTGCACCATCAGTCCTTCAAATGAATATTCAGGACTGATTTCCTTTAGGGTGGACTGGTTGGATCTCCTTGCTGTCCAAGGGACTCTCAGGAGTCTTTTCCAATACCATGGTTCAAAAGCATCAATTTTTCAGCACTCAGCTTTCTTTATGGCCCAGCTCTCCCATCCATAGATGACTACTGGAAAAACCATAGCTTTGACTAGATGGGCCTTTGTTGGCAAAGTAATGTCTCTGCTTTTTAATATGCTGTCTAGGTTGGTCATAACTTTTCTTCCAAGGAGCAAGTGTCTTGATTCCAGTCTGTGCTTCATCCAGTCCAGCATTTCTCATGATGTACTCTGCATATAAGTTAAATAAGCAAGGTGACAACACACAGCCTTGACATACTCCTTTCCCAATTGGGAAGCAGTCTGTTGTTCCATGTCTAGTTCTAACTGTTGCTTCTTGACCTGCATACAGATTTCTCAGGAGGCAGGTCAGGTGGTCTGGTATTCCCATCTCATTAAGAATTTTCCACAGTTTGTGGTGATCCACACAGTCAAAGGCTTTGACATAGTCAATAAAGCAGAAGTAGATATTTTTCTTGAACTCTCTCACTTTTTCAATGTTCCAACGGATGTTAGCAATTTAATCTCTGGTTCCTCTGCCTTTTCTAAAACCAGCTTGAACATCTGGAAGTTCTCGGTTAATGTACTATTGAAGCCTGGCTTGGAGAATTTTGAGCATTACTTTACTAGCGTGTGAGATGAGTGTAATTGTGCGGTAGTTTGAGCATTCTTTGGCATTGCCTTTTTGGATTGGAATGAAAACTGACCTTTTCCAGTCATGTGGCCACTGCTGAGTTTTCCAAATTTTCTGGCATACTGAGTGCAGTACGTTTATAGCATTATCTTTTGGGATTTGAATTAGCTCAACTGGAATTCCATCACCTCCTCTTGAAAGCTGTTTAAAAACAAGGAGCAGTATAAAGTTATCAAGAATGCAGAAGTTGGAGCCACAGGTGTGTCTTCTTAGGGTGTTCAAGGTAAGCATACCTGGAGAGAAATCATTTCATCAAAGACTTGCAATAGCTGAGAGACTGAGCTACGTTGGGAATGAAGAGGACAGAGAATATTCCTTGCAGAGGAATGAGGAGGAATAAGAAGAAAGCCAGTGTGGTGCAAGCAGGGTGAGCCATGGGGAAAATAGTTGAAGAGGAGGTTGCAAAGTTAAAGGAAATCCAGATCATTGAGGGCTTTGTAGACATTGATTAGACTCTGGATTTTACTCCGAGTTTATTCATTTCACAAGTAGGTATTAGGTTTCTGTTTCATGGACAGTCATGTGTTAGAAACCACAATGGCCAGGAAGAAGTCAGAAGCAAAAAGAAAGAACAATCTGTTGGTCCTCTTGCTGTTGAGACTGGTGGACAATCAATGACATCTATTAATGTGGCCTTTCTTTTGTTTATCTGGTCAACACATAGAGCCCTTCATTTGATGGCTGTCAGGACAAAACTGTGAGAAAATCCAGAGAGGGTCCCGTTTACCTGTAGCTTTCAGCCTGACATGAGTTCTCTCCCTCTTGGAACTATTAACATTTGGGGCCATTTAATCCTGTATTGCGGGCAACTATTTTTGCACCGTAGGGAACTGAGCAGCATCTCTGCCCTCCACCTACTAGATGATGGCAGCAATTCTCCCAGTTGTGATGACTGGAAGTATTTCCAGACACTGTAAATGTCCCTGAGTAGGGCAGAAAATCAGTATTCAAACTGGAAAGATGTACCGGACTTCTGTCATTATTTTTGGCTAGTACCAGCTGAACCTTTTCTCTTTAACTTGGAATCCCCTACTTTATGAAATATGGAGACAGAGCATCTGTCCCTCTGCAGTATCTGAAAATGCCCAAAACTTGCTTTCAAGACTTCCCTATTAAAGAGGATATGCACCTAGGCTCAGCCAGTCATGTGTATCTACTTGTTTTGTATCTGAAGATAGAGCTGCAAAGAAGCAGGGCCAATAGAAAGTTCCTTGGCAGTTATAGGGGCACAGTAAGATGTAGTTTCCAGGAAAGCAGGGAAAAGGACGATCCACAAGACAGTGTGGTCCAGAGATACAAGTTCCAGAGCTGAGTGCTCAGCATTGGAGGAGACACTATCCTGCTCGCAGCATTTTGTGACAGGCAGGGCCATCTTCCAGGTTCCTAGTTTCTGTGCTCAGTTCCCACTGCTGCTTTCCCCTGTATCCTTTTGATGAGTTATTTTTCTGCATAAGTCATCCCCATTCAGTTTCTGTTGCTTTCCGTCAGGAACTTTGCCTGAGACAAGAATAAGACAGATCAAAAGGGGTTGGGACTCGAACTTGGACAGAATGAGCTCTTAGTGAGTAGTTGTCATTTGAATATTCTTGTGATTTGAAATACTTCAGCAGCTTGCCCTCATGACCTTTGGTTTTTGTTTGTTTGTTTTTTTAAAGAGGAAAGAGTCAAAATTCTTATGTGCTTAGAGACACTGCCTTAATCCTTTCCTGAAGAGAGACTAAAGGGAGGAGGGGAGGGAGAATTGTGCTCTTCATGGGGACTTAGATTGAAGAGCGAAGCCTCAGAGAGCTCTCCACTGAACCCCATACATCCATAACCTCCAAACTCTCTATGAGCTACAAAATGGTGGCAGTAATTTTTAGTAGACTGTTTACTAGACTGTGGTTTGGTTTAGACCGGTCTGGTCACCTTTATGACGTAAGACCTTCTTGGTATCTCTGCTGGTTGATAAATGTGTTTGACTCTGGCCCTTCCTCAATCAGATTCTAAAAGAGAATTAAATCCTAATGTCTTAATGCACCCATTGTATGTAATGAAAGAGACTTATCAAGCAATGATGATAATAATAAAGAAATACTAAGAATGAACACTGAGCACATTCTTGTGCCAGGGACTCTTCTAAGTGCTGCTCAGGTAGAACTTTTCCTTTATTCTTCACCTTGACAATACGAAGCAGGCACTATAATTATCCCCATTTTATAGATGGGAAGACAGAGGTATTAAGTGGTTAACTAACTTGTCCAAAGTCAATGAAGGATGGAGCTGGAATATTGATGTTGATTTATTTAGGAGCATCAACTCCTTTCAAGATATGGTGATTAAATCTTCTGACTTGAAGCCTTGGATTAAAATACTAGTTCTGCTTCATACTATGAGAACTTACTTTTAACTTTTTTCATTGTTAAAATAAGCAAATAATAGTATCTAGCTTCATAGGAATCTGAGAAGATTAAATGAGTTAATATGTAAAAATTTAGTACCTGGCACCAAGTAAGCATTCAATAAATGTTAGCTAATATTATTACTATTATTATTTCTTTGTGTATAACTCAGGCACACTGGTTGCAGAGCTTGTGTTCTTACTACGATACTATCATGTTTTTCTTATTAGACTCTGTGACCTCAGTTCCACATTCAGTGGCTGACACATGTAAAGCAATCAATAAATACTTGATGAATAAATGAATGAATTAGTAGAAGATACAGAAGAGAATTGGGTCTGATCCTACCATGTGGGGTTTGGATGGGGAAACACAAATTCATATTTCTTAGGAAATAAAAATAATCACCTCTGTTTGCTATCATTAATAGATCAAGAAACATGCCTTCTTTCAACAGTAAATGACCAGCTTGTCTACACTAAAGAAAACACAAGGCTCTGGGACCTCCCAAGCATTTCAAAACCCTGGTCCCTCTCACACTTTTTCTTTGCTTCTTCATCTGCACCTAACCGCCTGCCCAGCCTGTGCTGTGAATTTCATGGCCATAGCTTATGCCAGTAAAAAGCTTTCATGTTCTGCTAATGTGGCATTTGTTTGGTAATATGTGGGAGAGAGCATTAAAAATAAATCCAGAAATGGCATCTTATAAATTTGGATTTTCTGTTCTCGTAATTTATAGGAGTTCATGTTAGAGAGCACTGTCTTATGCATAAATACAATTTTTTTTGTGTGAGCCGATGATGGAATTTATATCAAAGGGGGTCGAACATATACTTCATGAACTCAGCATCCGCTATTAGAAGCTATTTCATGTATAACTGGAGACAAATGATCTCTCCCCCTGTTTGTCTTAACTTAAAATTCAGTTGGTTTGCTTGAATTCATTTCCAAGGCATTGCAGTGGGGGCAGGGAACCCAAGATTTATACACCTTTAATATAATCAATTCTAAACATATCTTTAGACAAATAATTTAAAAATCTATGCATCACAAAACACCTCTATTAATTTCAGGATATGCAGTTTGGAGAATTTTTATGTGATTGTGGGTTTGTATGTTTAAGGAGATTTTTTTTTTAATTCCATCTTCTCTTTCCTTCCCTCTCAGAAAGAAATTTTAACAGGAACGTTTTGAAATAAAATCCCACAAGGAAACAATCCTCTTAGACAATTAAACTGGGAGAAGGTCCCCTGAGGGCAGAAAAAAAAATCCGTAAAAATAATTGCCGTGCTGGGTTTCTGCTCTATTTTGGTTGGGCATAAGCAGACATCGGATGCCTGTGCCCGCTCTCAGAGAAAACACACACACAAACACACACAGAGTAAGTATGTCCCTCCATGGAGTTGGCTTGTGACACTGCTGTGTGTAACTACCTGGCCACACTGGGGCCTTTCTGGCAAGCAGCAGTGATTTGGAGACTGTAGGCAATATAAAATAACAATCAGGTCATTTACAAGGTTCTGCCAAATATTAACCTTCTATCCAATTCTCCTTCAACCTTTCAGAGCCCCTAATGTAAACCAGGCCAGCTCCCACATCACTTTACAATATTCTGGGATGGGGGTGGCAGTAGTGGGTGAGTGGGGGGAGCTGATACACACTTGTTAGAAATATCTTAAGGGGGTGTGTTTATACCAAGATAATGATGTGGTTTGTTGTTGTAGGGGTTTTTTTAAGTGCCAGAAAGATTGTTTAATTGCCCTCCTCTTCCTTAGGGGAAACTCAAAGGTTAACTCGTCCAAGAAAGTAGGGTTTGCATTTGCCCTGCAGATAACAGAATTACTTGAGCTGTGGTTGAGAGTATAGGAAACTGTGGTTTAGGGCCAGGTGGCCGAGAGTGTTTTGGCAGGGATGACTGAAGTTATGGTTTTGTGTCTGTGTTAGGGAATTGCTTTGGACAAGAATCATGTAGTCCTGCATTTAATGCCACACTTAGGAGCATGCTCAGACAGCTAATGTTGTGTTAGTACTTATTTTTAACATGCTTATTGTAGCTATTGTTAGCCCTGTTAAAGAGATCATGGGTTTGGACCTTGATTTCTACATCTTTCTTTCTCTCTCTCTTTTTCTTTTTTTATCAACCAGTTTGGGGCCCTTAGCACGTGCCAGACACCATGGTTGACATGCATCATAATCCTATTTAATCCTCAGAACAACCATGGAGGTGGATATTGTTAACATCTCCATCTCAGAGATAAGAAAGCACCTTTCCCAGGTTAAATCACAGCTGAATATGGGGCTGAATGCAAATCCCTCCCCCCCCCCCCCCCCCGACAACACAGACTCCTGGGCCCTATGAACCTTCTGGTTTAAGATGTCTTTAGCCATCCATGCCTGAATCTCTTCTGCAAAGATCACTAGTTTTTGCTTTCAAATGTCAAGGAAGCAAAAGCAACTGAACTAGTCTGAGCCATGTCACAGAGAACTGTATTTCTCAAATCATCCATAATCACCAAGATTAAATAGAGAAATCATTCCTAAGTGAGCCCCTCTGTTTAAAGAATGGATTTTATTCTCTCTTCCTGCTGGAAAAATCCCAACCAAGTATTCCTTTCCCCTCTAAATCCTGATCATCTCTTCCTACCGAAGACCTTGGAGAACTTTCGTGCAATTGCCAGTTTGAAATTAAGCCAGGTGAATAGTTCAGCAATAACACAACAGCAAAGCTATATCTCTGGGTCTAATCTGGAAGTTGGTGTTGTCTCAACTTCATTGGAAGCAGGATAACATTTCTTGTCGGCCAAGATGTTACATCTTCCTGTGGGTCTTCTTTCAGTGTATTTCTTTTCTTCATGGAGTGGGAAGTGGGTAGCCAAATTCTTTAGCAAATGGAGTGTTAGAATAAAGAGTTCTGCATGAACTTTTAAAGTGAGCACCAGTGGACGTAGTCAAGGAACCCAGATTTAACAGCAGTGCTGTTATTTTAACAATAGGTTACCAGATCCATTGGGCAATCTGACTAAAAGCCCATATTTATTTCCCTAATTTTATAAACATTTAATAGGTCCTTATTAAACACATCAGCCAGCATGATTTAATAACACAATCAGTCTAGAAGTTTAAGAAAATTGAAAACAGGATTTGAATGTAATACAGGCACAATTACTGGAGATTATAGGGAATCATTCCCATATGTCTCCAGTGGAGAGCTGCTAATCTCTGTTTGCGTGGAGGTGATTTCCTTTGGAACCCTGCCCAACCTTCAACAGCACTAGCGCTGAACAAATTAGATTTGAAAGTCCCCAATTTTATGACTAAGGTAATATACTCTGTGAATTTAGAGAAACACTGAATTCCTATTTTCACTGGCTCTCAAATGCTGGACAGAGACCTTGATTTCATTTAGTTTGGCTCCACTTAGAATATGGTCATAGGTTTGAAGGGGTCAGCATATGTTTTTGTGTGTCTTTCATAGATTCTCTAACTCCTCTCCTCCCACAACACCGAGACATTCGCATCACGGCTCCGCGAATGACGACAGATCTTAGGAATGTGCTGCAATTAGACCTGGAAAACAGCCTGCTGCTCGGGGCTTGGGGACCCGAACCCCCTCCTCTAAATGCCTGAGCCCCTTCCCCGATTCCCTGTCCTCTGCTCGTAGGCTCTGTAAGTAGATTTTATTATGCTCAGAGTGGCAACCTAGGAAACTCAGCTCTGTTTTCCCCTCTTAGGCAGTTTCTAAAAAAAGGGTGGATTCTTTGCAAGGAGGCAGAATTTCGTGACGCTGGGTAAGATAACGAGGGCCAGTAAGCTTAAGGTTGATGCTCTTGGAGCTGTTGTATTAGGGACAAAGCTGAAAATAGGTTTCCTGTTTTCTGACAGTCTTTGCTTTAATGTTCTCTTCCCATCCTGCCTCCTGTTTTTGTAAAACTAGAAAAACATGGCAACAATGGCTCCTGATTACTGGGCACTGAGTACATGCCAGCGCATTACAGTATTAATGACTTGAAGCCTCATCAGAACCCAGTAAGGTCAGTATCACCATTTGTACTTGACATAAAAGGAGACTGAGATTCTGTCCACTTCACATCCTTGCTCTGGTTTCAGCAAAGCAAGGATTCAAACCCAGAGATCTTTGATTACAAGGCTCCAGTTGTCAATTGATCTTTGGAGTTTCCTTTTAACAATGGTAAAGATAATGGCGGCTCAGGCAACAAGGAGACTGCTTGCAATGTGGAGACCTGGATTCAAGCCCTGGGTCAGGAAGATCCCCTGGAGAAGGAAGTGGCAATCCATTACAGTATTTTTGCCTGGAAAATCCCATGGACTGAGGAGCCTGGCAGGCCATAGTCCATGGGGTTGCAAAGAGTAGGACATGGCTGAGCGACTAACACCCGAAGATAATGCTGCTGCTAAGTCGCTTCAGTCGTGTCTGACTCTGTGCGACCCCATAGACGGCAGCCCACCAGGCTCCCCGTCCCTGGGATTCTCCAGGCAAGAACACTGGAGTGGGTTGCCATTTCCTTCTCCAATGCATGAAAGGGAAAAGTGAAAGTGAAGTCACTGAGTTGTGTCCGACTCTTAGCGACCCCATGGACTGCAGCCCACCAGGTTCCTCCGTCCATTGGAGTTTCCAGGCGAGAGTACTGGAGTGGGTTGCCATTGCCTTCTCCGCAAAGGTAATGAGATGATAGCAATGCTTTATGTGTGTATGGAAAGAAATTGTAGGTTTTCCTAGGCATCTTCCCACTCAATCCCATATTTTTGGCTTTATCCATTCAGATTCTTCCAGGGTTTTCTTCTTTACTATGGTTCTTTTAGCTTCTGAAGATACAGGAGCAGTAAGAGAGGGGTAATCATAGGACTTAGAAGAAGAATTTCGGGTAAAAATTTTCTAAAAAATGTGTTGGGCAGTTCACAGAGAACCAAGGGAGAAGATTTTAAAATTCTCAAGCTTAAGGTTTATCAATCACTTACCATGTTCTAGGAGCTGTTCTAAGCACCTTTCTTGTATTTCCCTTCATTTCAGTCCTCCAAACCCTGTTAATTTATTTATCTAATTTATCCTAAATATTTATTTTACCCACATTAAGTAGTTTGTTCAAAGGTACCCTGCTAGTAAGTGGCATAACTAGGATTTATACCCAGGCATTCTGGGTCCAGCGTCCACTCCTACCACTACGCTATGGCAGTTGAATATCAAGTAGAACCTTCACTCTGATACATGCAAATGAAGCATTCATATTACGTGTCAGTTAATTTTTGTTTTTGGACTGTGTGTTTGCCTTTCACTGGACCCGTTGCCTGAGGGCCTCAGTGGATTCATCCAAGCAGAGTGGGAACCAAACCAATGACTTAGGAACTCACTTTACAACCTAAGCATATTCTTTCCTCCAAACTACATACATGCACAGATATATGCACAAGCACACACATATACACACACACACTTATGTGGTATAACGCACACGCACAGACAAATTCATTACTGTATATTAAGGCTTAACTTGTTGACTATTAAAACAGAATGGAACAAAATTATCCCCTCAGGTAGTCAATAACACCAGAACTCTTCATTCACCTTCCACTGTAGTCAGGGATTTGACAGTTAGCTTAAAGGTGGAATGTTTGACACCCAAACATCTGTGTATAGACTTTTCTTTGGTTCTTTCTTTTTCAACTACAGCAACTAGCCTCCAACTATAGCTTGCATTAAAGATACTGTAGAGAATACTATATCCTATAGATAATTGATACAATATTCGAGATAGTATTGATATATAAGATTAATACCATAGAGAATTGAATGCATTAAACCAGAAGCTGTCTCCTGAACCTAATGGGCTCTGAAGGCCCTGCCTCCCCTTCAGACTTTAGACCAGCCAGGTAAGAACCGGTTCAGTGGCCCAAAGCTTTGAGGCTTTTGAAATTATACCAGCTCTGGGAGGTACCAGTTCAGGGCCTGGCCCAGTGAGATGTTGTATCTATACCATAATTTTTCATCAAAAAAATTGTAAGAAGCCTCATCTTAAGTCAGAATGTGCTGAACTCTAAAGAGAACATTGCTGGGCCACATAGAGTAGCATCTTTTATCAGTCTTCAACTTTTGCTGTAAAGATACAGGTACCTTCTAGAGTCATTGAACCTAACAGCCTGAGTATTTAACAACTTTTTAAAAGAAATATAGGTTAAGTTCAGGTGAACTGTCTGAGAACAATCCAAGTTAATATATAGCAGATAGACTTTTCTGTTTCTAGAAAACAAACCCTCTTGAATATCATCCCATTTCATCAAAGTTTTCCAGTTTAGGTTTTTCACTAAATCCTCATGGTTAATTCTTATTCCATAGTGTTACTGAGTGGTTATAGAGCATGACCTCTCTGGAGCCCACCTGCCTGACTTGCAATCATCACCCTGCCAATCATTAGCTTTATGTCCAAGGCAAGTTCACTTCATCTCTCTGTGCCTCAGTTTCCCCACCTTTAAAATGGGGACAATAATGGAATCTACCTCCTGGAGTGGTTGTGAGGGTTAAATTAGTGAATCCATGTCAATTACTTAGAAATGTGGTATACTGGCACACATTCAGAGTTAATGAATGTTATTTTCTATGCCTTCAAACGAGAAGATAAAAGTCAAGATAGAAGTCACTGCAGTCAACGTATCTCACAGACATCATTGGGAAAGCTACAGATTTTATTTTAAAGTTAATAAAATAAGTTGAGTGTTATATTGTGGACCAAAGATGGGATTTTAGAATTAGTCAAACCTGACTTTGCATCCTGGCCCTGCCCCTTTCTGAAGCTGTCCTCCAGATAACAGCTCTGAGCCTCAGTTTCCTCATTTATTAAAAATAGGAGGATGCTAATGCCTACTTTAGGAGACTTAATGAATGAAATCTACATAAGGCAGTGTGTGGTCAGATATGTGAGCTTCAGAGTTATATAGTTCTTGGTTCAAAACCC
This sequence comes from Muntiacus reevesi, assembly GCF_963930625.1. Classification (NCBI taxonomy): domain Eukaryota; kingdom Metazoa; phylum Chordata; class Mammalia; order Artiodactyla; family Cervidae; genus Muntiacus; species Muntiacus reevesi. The sequence goes on from NC_089249.1 coordinate 247,446,858, forward strand.
CTGCCACCTAGTGTCTGTGTGATCATGGAAAAGATATGCACCGTTTCTGAACCTCAGTTCCTTCATCTGAAACAAAGGAACAATAAAACCCATTTTGCAGAGTTGGAGTGAGGGTTAAATGAGATTACTGTACAATTCCTGACATATAGTCAGTACTCAATAGATTATAATAGTGTTATTACTAACAGACTTTTTCAGATCACATAGATGGCTGCCACCTCCATAGCCATACCTCATGAGAATGACTTTTTTTGTTTCAGTTGTGCTAAAATATGTATTATATAAAATTACCATCTTAGCCATTGCTCAGGATACCATTCAGTGATATTTAGTGCATTCATATTGTTAGACAATCATTACCACAACACATCTCTAGAACTCTTTTCATTTGGCAAAATAAAAACTCTGTAGTCATTGAATAATAACTCATTTCTCTCTCTGCCTTCAACCCCAGGCAACCACCTACTTTCTGTCTCTATGAATTTGACTACTCTAGATACTGTGGATAAGTGGTATCATACAGTATGTGTCTTTTTGTGACTGGCTTATTTCACTTAGCATAATGTCCTCCTCAAGGTTCATCTAAGCTATAGCGTGTGTTGGGATTTCCTTTTAAAGAAAAAAGATCCCATTGTCTACTTATACCACATTTTGTTTATCCATTTATCAAGCAATAGACACTTAGTCTGTTGCTTCCACATTTAACTGTTATGAATAATGCTACTATGAACGTGAGTGTACAAATATCTCTCTGAGACCTTGTTTTCAGTTATTTTGGATATATACCGGGGAGTAGAATTGTTGGATCATATGGTAATTCTACTTTTAATTTTTTGAGGAACTATTGTACCATGGGAAACATGGTAGCTGCACCATTTTACATTCTTACCAACAAAGGACAAGGATTCTAATTTCTCTACATTCTCACCTACACTTGTTATTTTCTATTGGTTCTATGGTAGCCATCTTAATGGGTGAAGTGCTATCTCTCTGTGGTTTTCATTTGCATTTCCCAAACAGTTATTAATGCAGAACATCTTTTCATGTTGGAGAAGGAAATGGCAGCCCACTCCAGTACTCTTGCCTGGAAGATCCCATGGACAGAGGAGCCTGGTAGGCCAGTCCATGGGGTTGCAAAGAGTCACACACGACTGAGCCACTTCACTTTCACTTTCTTTTCAAGTGCTTATTGACCATTTCTATATTTTCTTCAAAAAAATGTATATTCCAAGTTCTTTGTCTACCTTTTAATAAGGTTTTCTGTTGTTCAGTCATACAAAAAAGATGTTTCATAGAACTTCCAGAAACTCATTTTATGGAGAAACTTTTATTTTTTCTTTAAAAAAAAAAATTCTTAAAGGAACTGCGAGTTTTTCTTTTTTTAACCATAGGCCATTAATCTCCCTTTCCCTAGGAGTAGCTTAAATAGAGGCCTTGGGTGAGAGAGTACAGGAAAGACCTCTGCCTCTGGGGCCCTGACATTTTCCCATGTCCACTCAGGTCCCATAAATGGGGGGGAAGTTTGCTTATCCTGCTTAGTAGCAGACTGTCCATGAGCCTGGCCAACCCAGTGTGCCTCAGGATGACTGCAAGGGAAGAGGGTGCCTCACAATTAACCGGACCCCACCCACCCCATAACCTCAAACAATGACTCCTTCCCCACACCTTATCACCTCAAAGCATCAGCCCTGAGAGCCTTCCTTCTGGGAAGCCTCCTTCCTTCAGAGAACTCCTAAGTGAGGACTGAGCTGGGTCACTGCATGTCACACTGCATGTGACAATAAAATTCTGCTGTGTTTTACCAGCTCAGCTCTGTGATAAGAGGCCAGGGGAAGCAGCAGATGGATTTTGCTAGAGCCTCGTATCTTCCATTCCTTTCGCCTCTTGCTTGCTCGTACTAATGTCCCCAAAACCCAAGGCCTGCTTGGCACCATCTCCTGCATTTATTCCTGGGGAATGACTGGCTCCTCTCTCTTGGTCCTTACCAGGTGGGAAGCTTAGAATTTCTTGCCTTTGGCTTCTTTTATTTAATGCCATTTAATTCTATTTTACTGACAGAATTCTACCCAAGTTTAATATGCATTTACTCAACCTCAAGATTGGATGAACTTGCCATGAAACAGAAAGGGAAGTTCAAAATGTGAAGGGATGTAGTGTACAAAGACCAATGGATAGCTTCTTTGAGGCGAGGACCATCAAACGTCTGGCAGGAACCTGTGAAAATAACATTCCTGTGGTAATTCCTCCTAGTATGCAGTGACCTGAGAACATTTCAAGCATTTCATTTTCATGTCTGCTCCAATCACTGAAAACAATTTAAAGAAGCAAAATATCAGGGCCAAAATTTTTCAAAGAGATCATTTTTTTTCACCTCTAGCTTGAGAGCAAATTGTAACTTTCTAAGCAAGCAAACAAAAAGGGCTTTTGTGCATATCTGATTAGCTCATTTCCTTTGATTTTGGCGAGTGATGTCATTTGGGCCCAGCTGTTGGTATGCTGCAAATGATTTCCCTTCCTTGTGTTTCAGCAAGCCTTTTCTGCCCCTAATGGAATTACTTTAACTGGAACCCAGCATTTTTCATGGTTCACCTCTTCTATCAGCTGATACCCAGGACTCCTCTGGAAGGAATAAAGAAAGGCTGCAAAGGCATTTAAATGCCTGGAGAACAATCATTTCATGTAGACTGTCATCAAGCAGTTGTCATTCTAAAGTCTGTCTGCTTCCACTTGCCTTGGCTGCTGCTTGATTCATCCTATGCAATAATAGTGAGGATCTGAGTAGTGGAAGGGTTCTGAATTAAAGACTCCTGGGTCCTCAGAAGCAGACTCACCACAGATCTGACAGGTTAACTCTGTAGGGAAGACAGCAGGGCTGTGGAAATAACTAGTGATAGTGAAAGTCATTCAGTCGTGTCCGACACTTTGCGACACATGGACCATACAGTCCATGGAATTCTCCAGGTCAGAATACCGGAGTGGGTAGCCTTTCCCTTCTCCAGGGGATCTTCCCAACCCAGGGATCAAACCCAGGTCTCCTGCAATGCAGGCGGATTCTTTACCAGCTAACAGGTGAGGTACTAAAGCATTGACTTTCACATTCTGTTGACCCTAGTCCAGATTCCAGGGCCACACTTCACTGGCCTACTGTTGGAGCCTCTGCAAGCCTTAGTTTTTTTACAGATGAAAAAAAAAAAAACAACAGCAACAACAACAACAAGTATAAGTAAGCACAGGTAGGGAAGGAGGCTATAGGTTTGTGATGGTAGGGGGTATATAGGAAATCTCTGTGGTTTCCATTCAGTTTGCTGTGAGACTAAAACTGCTCTAAAAATAAAGTCTATTTTGAAAACAATGTGAGCACAGAGGGTCATGGAGGCTTAGAACCTTATGTGGCATGGTAAACATAATCTGCTGCTTGTAAACTAGATATTAGATATCGAGCTTGGGCTCATCCATTGGGTCAGGGATTTTTAGCCAGGGCACTATTGACATTTGGGGCCATTTAATTCTTTGTTGTGGGGTGGTTGGTGGGTGTCCTGTACATTGTAGGATGCTTAGCATCATCCCACCATCCCTGTTTTCTATCTCCTAGATGCCAGTAGCACCTCCCCAACACACACACACCCAGTTGTGACCAACAGAAACATCTCTAGACACTGCCAAATGTCTCTTGAGGGACAAAATTGTCCCAAATTGAAAATCACTATACTAGTAAAGGAGAAACAATAATCAGTGCTTTTGATGGCTCCACTACTCTGTCAAGGTGAAAACTGAGTTTTGCTCGCTTGTCTCCGGGTACTCACTCATCTACTTCAGTTGGTCTCACAGGCACATCTGGTTCACCTCACCTCTGTCCCTGATCTTTGGCCCCCACATCTGGAATGTACTGTTTTCTCTCTCTGCCCCTCTCCTCCAGTCTGGACCCTTTCTAGCTTCAGCCCACACCTCCTTTAATAATAAACCATCCTGAATCTTTTAAGCCTCTGGATCATCTTCTCTTCCCAACTTCTTAGCCTGCCACTGAATATATCACCAAATTCTGCACTGACCCTGCATTGAAGGCCTTAAGACCAGAAGTTTAAAAGCAGGAAAAGACAACGCCAGTCATGTAACTCAGTGGCCCTCTGGAGCAGATAAGGAAATTAGGCCCTAAGGACCTGTGTCCAGCCTCTGCCTTCATTTACAAATAGCAGTTCCATTTATAGACTGGTTGGAAAGGGTAGACTTATCAGCTGTTCACAGACATTCAAAAGTTCTGGCCCTCCTAGGGATGCTTAGCTTAGAAGACTTGCTTTCTTGCTCCCCTTACTTATACTCAACCCTAGACTCAGTAGTCAGAGAAATGGTATAAACAGACTCCAACTTAAGTCTGCCTCTGAAGTACCTGGGAAGCTTTTGAAAACACAGATTGCTAGACTCCAGCCCTAGAATTTCTGGAATGTGACCGGGACCTTGCATCCTGAGGTGAGGCTGGCATTTCAATGCTCCACTTGGAGAACCTGATGGAGAGTGATGAGGAACCTAGACTTTAGTGCTGGATAACCCACAGACAATAGACTCAGTCTCCCTTTGCGTCTCATTTTCTAATTTTTTAAGATAACGATAATTAGAAGTGCTCATAAAAATGAACCATTATTTTTTATTGAACACACTGCCTTCAATCTTTGGCATTTACTGGCTCTCAGCATGTGTCCTGTCCAGAGGAGTAGAAAGAGGCCAGTTTCCTTTGATTTATCTAAACTGGTGGCTTAATAGGCACTCACAAGGCAGTCGGGCTCAGGGAATGCATCTAATTTGGTATGGAACTCTGAGGAAATCACTTGATTTCTCAGGCATTTCTTTAAAATGAGCAAAATGGTCCTTTTCTGCTCCCCTCTATACCTGAGCAACTGTCGGACAGATCAGAGAAGATTGTATTACTTGATAATATGAGACTGTTTATTCATGTTTATTCTTAACCCAAAGCCTTTTTTGGTGATTACCCATTCTTTCAAAACCCGGCATGCTTTCCTTCCAGTAGGCACTTTCTTCCTCATTGTAGCCCACAAAGATAGCTCCCTTTTCCCTTTTCTCTATTACCTGATTGCTACTTAAGTATAAGCAGCTTACTTTGAAACTTACCTGCCTAATGAGTGCTGTCTCCATGTCTCTTCTCTCCAATTAGAGTAAATGTTCTTTGAGGAAATGAACTATGCTTTCCATTTCTTTTGAATTCTTCCCGAGTGCCTGGCATCATGCTATGAATAGTCAATAGACAAATGTTGGTTGAATGGATATTACAGAGTTTGCATAGAATTAATATCAAAGTTTTATCCAGGACATGGAAAAATAGTTTCCTTCATTTTTAAAATTTAAAATGTAGGTCTTTTCATCTTGAATGTTGTTGGTTCTTGTGTATGATGTTTTGGTCACTGACCAACTCCTGAATGCTTGAATTGATCACCTACAGAAGGATAATTTCTAGGGGGAATCTGTATGCATCATTTTCTTCTGGCATTATATTAACAAAAATTTTGGAGGGAGATCACAGTCTTAGGAAACTGAAACATGTCTGACTTTCAATCACCATATCACCTTGTAACTAAAATTATAAAAGCATTATGCTGAGCTAACATCAGTCTTCCCAATGTAAATGGTCAAATATTAAACTGTTAAAACAGCAAAACCCTGAGAGTAATGAAAAATAGAATGGAAAGGAGGGAATTGAAAAATGAGATGAGGACTTACAGTCCTGGGTTGCTCATTTTTGTCCCACTGAAGTGTAGCCATAAGATAAATAATAGGCTAGTTGGAGTACATGTTGTTCGACTTGTATTTCCTCTCCCTTCCCAAATATGCTTTATTCTAATAGAATTGTTATTCTCCAAAGATAGATTTCCCTGGAGAGAAGTCAGGGAGCCATGACTACTAGGGTCCATGGAGGATCAACTAAGTCTAAAATCTTCCCATATTCTGGATGAGATTTTTTTTTTTGGGGGGGGTCCACTAGTGTGTGTCACTTCAGGAACACTTATCCACCTCTTTTAAGTGTCCATCTCTTTTCTTGCTCACTCATTGAAGCCACATCCTCAGAGAGGATTTGGTATACCAATCCCATTCCACTTCCAGTCATGAAGATTAAGTCTACTCGCAAAGGGGTGTGACGTCTTCAGGAGGCAACTGGGTGGAGATGATAGGATAGAAGACTTGAAAGAGGTGGCTTGACTCTCCTGTGATAACCTTCATTCTTCAGTGTGGACCAGCAGCTCTCAATCATGGGTCATGGCACATGTCTGTATATCACGCCACAAAGTCATAGGTTGCTAAGTACCATGTACAACACTGGTGGGTAGTTTTGTCTTTAAACTAAACTAGAATTAAAGCCCTCCTGAGCCATAAGTCACTCTCATGTCTATTTTAATATACCTTCTAAAGTAGGGTTCAACCATTGTCCCTACTTATGCCTATGAAAGTGATAGTTGAATATCTCATGTTGAAAGTGATTTTAAAAGCCTGGACAACTTTATGTTAGATATTTGGATTCCATCCCTGTAGCTCCAATGAGTTATAGCAAACAAGACCTAGATCTCGGATATTCTAGCTCTGCAATCTACCAGTTTAGCAGACTTCGACAAAAGTATTTAGCTTTGAGGAAATCTTAGACTTCTAGTGGGAAAATTAGAAAAATAATAAGATCTAGCTCAGAGAGTTGTTGTGAAGATTAAATGGGGTAAATATGTGCCTATATACAGTAAACCATCAAATGATTTACTGTAATAATGCTGAATATTCTTTAAAAAAATCATGAGCTAAAATAAATTGAGTGTTCTTTTTATGCCAAGCATGAGAGTAAGTACTCTCATGTGTAAGTGCTTTCCATGTGTAAGCTATTTCAATCTTTGGAGAGGAGCCACTTGTATTTGGTACTTTCTGCTAACCCATCCTATATATGAGAAAACTGAGATTGAAGAATGAATTATATGTTTTTCCCTTATCAAGTGGAAAAGCTGGATCTCAAACTCATACGTGGATTTCAGAAGGCATGAACTTAACTTTTGCAGAGCCACTCTTTAAAGTTTGATCAGGAGTAGGTGTGCACCCCACCCTGTGATTCAAGTGGACTTCCCAGCACTGAGTTTTATTCTCCTAGACTGTAAGCTTCTTGAAGGCAGATACCATGTTTCATTCAACTTTGAATCTTCATTCCCCTATACTGTGTGGCCTATATATTGGTGAATTCTCAAAAAAAAAAAAACACTCCTTGGATATTTGTTAAGTGATTTTATAGCACCTACCCCTGTTGGTTGTACAATATAATTATTGCAAATGAGTTTTAAAAACAAGTTTCTTGTATTCTTTGGGGGATGCAAACAGAAATCATGAAATTAGTTCTCAAGTTCCTAGATTATAGAACATTATCTGAACACAAATCCCTCCTGTGAAGGAAAGGAAAACTTGGAGTTATCTTTCCTCTTAATGCCTCAAACTTCAACTCCAAGGTGGTGGTTGATTAACTCTCAAGTGATACTGTGTGTCCAGTGTCCAGTAATGGGCAACTTCTGATGGGTGAACGAATTTAATTGTGGGCCCAGATGTTACATTGAAAAATAAGTTGTCTGTGATTTGAGGAGGTGGTCTCACACAGATCAGCTGGGAAGGAGAGAATTATAGTGATGTGTTGAAAGCAGTCACTGCAGGGAAAAGGATGGCCGAACTGTTTGTCTACCAAGGACGCAGGATGTTTTACAGGATTTAAAAGAAAAGCATAGTGTCTGCACACTTCCCTTTCTAAACATTTGTGTTAGTCAGATCCCCACCTCTCAGGACGTTAGGAAAGGACCAATATGAGCCACTCAAGAAGGATCTGGCTGTGTTCTGTCTTAAGTGGAAGAAACTTGAAGCTAAGCCATCTCTTAAATTTTGGCCAAGCAAAACTAAAAATGTTAACTTGTTGAATTGCAGATACTTGATCCTAATTTTTGTTATTTATGATGATGGCGATAATGTTGCTATATGCAGATTCTTTTGTAGCAGCTGACATAACTCAAATTGCTGTAAGCTGTAAAACAAATAGCTTTCAATAAAGTTTAAGTAATCAACTAGACCAAAGTAGACTTGACTCTCCTATTGCTTTCTTGCATGGCTCAAGTGATGTCACCATGACCCTGTTTCTCCCCCTTGCCCAGTCAACTGTCTCTCAATACTGGCACTTGTGTTAGATTCCACATACTCACAGAATGGCTGCAGTGGTCTGAGATCCTACTTTTGCTCTGATTCATTTCTTAGATGGAAAAATTGATGATCTCTTTCCAGGACTCTTTGCCAATGTCTCACTGCTGTGATTGGGTCATTGGCCCATCTCCAAACCAATCACTGTAATTAGGGTGGGGATGTGACAAAGTGATGACCTATTCCTGGCATTTGTGCTTCTCTCCAGAAGTCCATGGGTTAGGAGTTACCAAAACAGATATCCATGATAAATATGAACTCTCACTACTATTGCTATGTGTTGAGAGCTCTATATCAGGCACTACCTAATATTATCCCCCACAGCCTCTTATTCACTCATTTAATTGTTCATCTGTTGTGGTCTTAACATGATGAGCAAAAACAAACGTGGTATTAATTTATAGTTTAGAAAGGGAATGTACCATGGGATATGTGTTGCATCTACATTTTATAGGTGGGAAAATTCAGGCTATCCTAACATTATTTCAGTTTCAATTATTTCATTTCCCTACAGTATTATAATTACTAATTGAAAAACAGAGATCCAAAGTCAAATCTGTTTTCATAGGCCATGTCCTTAACTGCGGTGCTGATCTAAAATGCTTTGGGGAAGAATCTTCCCCAGGCTAATATATATTTATCTGTGACTGTAGCCCCCCACCATGAGGATTATCTCATGATAAAGTATAGGGAACACAATATAAAAGTCCAAGGAATATATATCTTCCCACTAGTAATGAGTCAAAATTAAATTCTTCTGGCTTCTTAATAAAGTGACCACAAACTGACCAACTAAATTTTGTGAATGTGTTTTCACTTATAACATTAGGTCTCCTCAGTGCTTTATAGATAACAATCTGGTGTTGGATATTTGGTCCTGTGAAAGCATCTTTGCAGCTCCTTTGTAAGATCAGAATTTTTAATCCTTTCTGGCTTCCAGGAGTTTAACAGAACATCTTATGAAGAACCAAAGCTCAGACAGATTAAATAACTCATCCAAAGTCATTTGGCTAGTAAAAGATTTAGCAGCAACTTAACTCTCCTATCCTTTTCACTCTTGTCCTGGTGTTTCCCAAACTGCTGTCATCCTTCACAATTTTTTGGTAATATACCTATTGACTTTACTTAAGTATCCACTATCTCCTCTAATCTCATTCTAGGTGATAATACTTCTCAATGTTACTAAGTGTATATTATTCTAAAGCCCATTTCAATAAACACAAAGCTATTCAAAATTTAGGAATCCATCCATGAATCCCCTAAAAATTTTTTCATGTGCCATAAGTAGCAGTTTCTGACACATTGAGAAAATCTGTGCCGTGCTCTGTCATTGCCTCACCAGTTAGTCCCAGAACCAAGGCTTATGGTTGCAGATGGGCAATAGTTAATTTCCATGGAAAAAAAATTTTTTTTCTTTCCAGGAACAGATATATATATATATATATATATATATATATATATATATATGAATGGGGATATGATCATTTTCAGTTCCTTCCCCTCTGCTGATGGCCTTCCCAGTCACAGTCACATCCGCACACTCTGCTCACTTCCTGTCTTTGCTTGTGGGTGAAACACACCTGCTACTTAAAGGCTAACCCAACTTTCCAGGCCCCACTAATAGTTAATGCAATTTATTGTTCTGCATGAGTTTTTGTGGTATGCTTCTTTAGTGACTGTCAAATTGTATTATTGTTCAGATTGAGAACTATGTCTTTTGGAGAGTGACTTCAACAACAAAGCTATCACCACATTCACTTTGTTTTGTTGTAATTATATTTGGCTCTTCTTAAGTTTCCTACTGATTTCTGAAGATCTACTACCCTCATAAACCACTTAAAGATGAAATTCAAACCCTGAAGTGCATTTTTATCCCTAGTTATTTTGAAGGAAAGATTAGGAAAACTACCTAATACCCCTCTATTTAAATACAGAGATTAGGAGAAAGGGAAAAGACCCATTGTATGAACACATTTCTTTACAAAAATGTAAGCACTTGGAGGCGGCTCATTTGTTTTACCATTTAGCAATGAAATTAAGAAAGCCATGGTCCTCATCACTATTCTTGGCTGCCATGATGCTCAAGGAGACTGGGGATATTGAACGCAAGTGTTCCTTCTTGAGGGCAAGGGGTTGCACATTTACGTTTTTGTGTTTTATTGTTTTTCATGAGAGAAGCTATCAATCTGAAGCATAGCACTGTGATTTTTTTCTCAACTCCACATTAGGTTGCTAACCAGGTTATCCATGGTCATTGTTGACTCCAGACAGAGTTTAGATCCATTCTCCTTATTGTAATAG